>NC_142800.1:36507785-36670588 GCF_049724085.1 Artemia sp. Qi Xiang Cuo | reverse complement strand
TCAACGCCTCGCTCTTTACGCTAAAGTTTTTTATTTTTTTAAAAAAAAGAGTTGTGAGAAAGTCAAACTTTAGCGTAAAGAGCGAGGCGTTGAAGAGGGGACAGCCCCTTTCATATACGGAATAATTTCTGTTCGTTTTAAGTTTTAACGTCGTTCCTTACTTACAGTTAAAAAAAACTTGTTTTTTATTTAATTATTGAACGTTTTTGAATTAATGCAGGTTTTGATTTTGGCACACCGTACATGAATAATTAAAACAAAATTTGCATATTAATTGTACTTTTATTTGGTTAAATGGCTTTCTCGAAACTTGTTTAATTTTATTTACGAACGTTTTTATTAGTAATAAATATACGTAACTTACGAATTAACTTACGTAACGAACTTCTATATTCATAGATTTTTAATACGTATATTAGGGGGCTCGCCCCCTAGTCAATACTTCGCTCTTTAAGCTAAAGTTCGAATTTTGTTTCAATTTTTTTAAAATGACCCCTTAATCACAAATGCCGTTATTTAGAATAAATAGCTCTTATGAAAGTACTAAAAAAATCTTTAGCTTAAAGAGCGAGTTATTGACTAGGGGGTGAACCCAATCATATATGTAATATTTTCTATTCATTTTAAGTGTTGATGTTACTGCTTACTTTCAGTTGAAAAACTTGTTTCTTTTTAATTTAATTTCTGACCTTTTTTTAAATAATGTTGGGAAATCCGGCGCCCCCTTCATAGCAATGTTCCTTCCCCCATGAAAACTTCCTTCATGGAAATATCCTCCCACATAACCCCCGACCCACTCACCCCCCCCCACTACCAGAAAAAATCCCCCCTGAAAACGTCTGTATACTTCCCAATAACCAATAGCCTACTATATGTTAACATTGGGTAAAGTTCATAACTTTCAGCCCTCCCCCAGGGGACTTCGGGGGATTAAGTCATCCTAAAAGATATAGTTATCATATTTTCAACCATGCTGAACAAAATGGCTACCTCAAAATTTTGATCGGGTGACTTTGGGAAAAAAATAAGCGAGGGAGGGGGCCTAGTTGCCCTCCATCTTTTTCTGTCACTTAAAAAAGGGCACTAGAACTTTTAATTTCCCTTCCAATGAGCCCTCCCACGATATTCTAGGACCACTGGGTCGATACGATCCCCCCTGGAAAAAACAACAACAAATAAACATGCATCCGTGATCTTTCTTCTGGCAAAAAATGCAAAATTCCACATTCTTGTAGATAGGAGTTTGAAACCTCTACAGTAGGGTTCTCTGATACGCTGAATATGATGGTGGAATTTTCATTAAGGTCTTATAACTTTTAGGGGATCTTTCCCCCTTTTTTCGAAAATCAGCCAAATTTTCTCAGGCGCGTAACTTCTGATGCTTAGGATTAAACTTGATGAAATTTATATATTTGAAATCAGCATTAAAATTTGATTCTTTTGATGCATCTATTGGTATCAAAATACCGTTTTCTAGAGTTTCGGTTACCATTGAGCCGGTCGCTACTTACTTACAGTTCGTTACCACGAACTGTTTGATATGCACTTGTATAACCTGTACAATTTTACATCATACATTATTAATTCTAATTTCAGGCCAACAAAGGTTTTTAGATGTAGTGGCTGTAAGTACATCTATTATTGTGATCGATCATGTCAAGGACAGGCATGGAAGACCCACAAAGATGAGTGCCCTTGTCTGAAACAAGTACAGCCTTGTGAAGTCTCAGACACAGTTAGACTATTGGGCAGGATTTTGTTCAAATTTAAGGTAACTGTTTGTTGTGTTTGTATTCAATTTTTTTGGAAAAATAGTATTTCGTTATGGTGTTCTTCCTAACTAAACATTAGGAGCTGCCAAATAATCCAGGGAACAGCTGGATTCAACCATTGTTTTCTAATAGTGTATATCCTATTGAACTGGATGATTACTGATGTAAATGGTTTCAAACTACAAATAGGTTCAAGTAGTGAAAAATGATAGCCTACAAAAAAAAACTGAATGAACAAACTTAAGTTGTATTCTTAAGTCCTTAACATGCTTTTGCTAAAGTCCTTAATATGTTTTCTTTTATTTATTCATTTATTTCTTGGTCATTTTCAAGAGTTATATTGTTGAGTTCAATGCAGCCAACAATTACGAGCTCACCTCTCTGTTGGGGGCGTATTTTTTTGTTATTATGTTGTATTGTATTGAGTTAAAAAATGAATTCGTCTATTCATTCCCTCCTTTATAATTCACTCCATGCACCGGAATATCCGCGTATGTTACATAGTGCATGATACCACGGCACATGTTAATGATTCACTAGTAACAATACAAATTGTTATATTTCGAATTTCTAAGGAATCATTGAGCAGAAACTTCAACTCTGTGTCAGGAAACAAAATCCACTATTTCTGTTTTCTCATCCTTAGACTCCCAAAATGTCACCAGTGAGCTTTTAAAGTTCAGGCTGGTATAACACAATATATTGTAATTGCAAGAACGGCGTCTTTAATCTCAAGTCTACTAATAAATGTAAGGAAGATGTTTTGAGATAAGCATCATATCTGTAGAAATGATTCCAAAATCAGACTATGAAGCATGCTAGTTAAGTTTGATACGGCGAATGAAAATTTTGAGTTTAAATGCCAGTTTATGTTTGCATTCTTTTCTGTTTTCTTTCTGCAGCTTGAAAATAACGGAACATAAATTATTGTGTTGATTAATTAGGGCAAATTCAAGTTGAGACCTCTAGCAATTTCTTGAAACATCAAACTTGTACCATAAAGAATTTCAGTAATATATATGATCGGTGAACAAAACTGCTGTAATTGATAAATTACAGGTTAAAACAAAACTGTACAAAAATTTGCTTTCAATAGAATTGATTTTTCTTTGGAGGGGGGGGGAGGGAGGGTGGATGAAGTGCCGTAAAATTTAATTTTCTTGTGACTTTCCTGAAAGTTTGATGAATCTCATATTTAAGTTAACAAAGATCAGGATTTCAGCAGAGGTCTACACATTCTTGAATCCTGCTGGGTTCAACTATGGGTTATAGTAATAGAATATGGGTTATAGCCATAGTCTATTATCATTAACTGGATTTTTTATTTAGCGTAATGGGGACATGGAGGAGAGTCGTATATCGAATACAAGATCAAGACGATTCAAAGATCTTATGTCTCGTAAGTGTTCATTTTCTTTATTAATAATAATTTTTTCAAATTTATATCCATGGTGCTTGAAACACTAGGGAAACATGAGTTACACAAATGTCAAAACTAGGCTCGA
This sequence comes from Artemia sp. Qi Xiang Cuo, assembly GCF_049724085.1. Lineage (NCBI taxonomy): Eukaryota > Metazoa > Arthropoda > Branchiopoda > Anostraca > Artemiidae > Artemia > Artemia sp. Qi Xiang Cuo. Next base: position 36,667,311 of record NC_142800.1, on the reverse strand, counting down.
AAAGGTATGACTAAAAAAATATGCACTAATTACACCATGATTGAAAGTGATATATAAGCCAGTGAGGTGCCAAATTTATCAAATCCACCTTTTGTTTAATTATCATCACACATTTTTATGCTCTAAAGTTTATGATTTTCTGACTTTTCTTTTTGCTTAATTTGTTTAAATATAAGTAAAAACTGCTAGGCGATAGAGGGTTTTTTGACGGTAGAGAGATTTGAGGAATATTGAGGGGAAAGTTGAACTAAATCGAAACCTACTATGTGCATACAGATTGTCAAAAGGGAGTATCTTTGGAACAGCTTATCGTATCAAGCTGAAACTTCCAGGGCATCATGAGGGGATTTTCAATTGACCAAAAGACAATATATTCATGCTACAACTGCCGCTAATACTAGTGTTACTACTACTACTAATTCAACACTGCTAATACTGCTCCTACTAATTTTACTACTACAATACTAGTACTACTAAGGCTAAGGGTATGAAGGTGAAAATTTAACAGCATTTTGAGGTGAAACTTGAATTGAATTAAAACACACTATGTGCATGCAGGTTGTTAAAAGGGCGTATCTTAGGAATGGCTTAGGGATTAGGCTGGAACTTTCTGGGAATGCTTTGGGAGAAGATTAATTGACCAAAAAGGCAACATGTGCATGCTACTTTTAATATTAATACCACTACTGCTACTACTACTACTCCAACTACTACTTCTATTGCAGCTACTACTAAGGTTAAGAGTATTAAGGTGAAAATTTCACGAATTACTGAGGGGCAAGTTGAAGCAAATTAGAACACGCTATAGACATATAGTTTATCAAAAGGGCAAATTGGCAATATCATAGGAACGACTTATAGTATTAAGTTTAAACTTCCGGGGCTGGATGAAGGGGATATTCAACTGATCAAAAGGAAATATGTGTGTACTACTTCTGCTACTACTGTTAGTACTACTACTAATCCTACTGTTACTATTACTACTAGTACTTCTACGATTACTGCTGTGACTACCACAACAACTAAGGCTAAAGGTATGAAGGTGAAAATTTCTGGGAATATTGAGGGGGGAAGTTGAATTGAATCAAAATAGATTTTGTGCATGAAGGTCACTGTATAAAGATAATTAGCAGTAGGTTCACCGCAGATGATTTCTGGCTCTTCATTCTCGGTGCAAACAAACAACTCCTCCCACATACTCTTTCAATAGCGCATATAAACAGCTCTTCTTATTTGATCTGCCATCAGCGGTCCAATTACCCTGGAACACGTATTTTGGCAGAAACTTTTCTCAAAATGCCTTTGAAACCAACTCGAGACTTCGAAACCTACTTGTAATTCCTAAAAACATCTACTAATAACATTGCACTAGTAGTTACCGATTTTCCTGTATGTATTGGAATAAATTAATTTAAAATTAGTTTCTTTAAAATTTGGTGTTCCAACGTTGAAGCCAAGTTTCGCGTTCAAGAAAAATCTGACTCGTCTACCCGTGAAAAGATCTAATGTCGCTTATGTTTTTACGTTCTCCAGAGCACTCGCACCTCGGTTTGGGTTTTTATAATGGGTGAGATAGGGGACGATCATACTATCTAATATTTATATACTGTGATGCAGGTTGTCAAAAGGGCTTATCATCAGTATCGTAGGAACAGCTTGGAGTACGAAGTTTCGAAGGATGATCTCTCTGTCGCACTTACAATTCGGAGTTAATGTACTACTTAGATATTTGAGTTCGCTGACTTCTTCGATTTCCGTGTCCCCAAGCTTAAGAACTCTAACTAGCAAAGTGATAACGTCATCTGACCTTGCTTTGGTCTTGTTAACATCAATCTGTAGGGAAGCTTTTGAAGATAGCTCCTTAATTTTTTGTTGCACATCTTCTGTGAAATTAGCAGCAAGAACTATGTCGTTGGCAAACTCGCAGTCATAAAGTTTTCTGTGAGGGTTCAGCTGTACCCCACCGCAAAGATTGCAAGGAACCAGGACGAAGTCGATGATTATGGCAAATAAGATTGGGGATAGGAGGCATCCTTGCCTCACGCCAGATTCAACTGCAAACCATTCTGTCTGTGCCTTTTTAGTCTGTACGGCGCACAACTGCTCTTCGTACAGGGCTTTGATTATCTTTACAACTGTGCCAAGGATTCCCTAAATCCAAAGAATTTTACACTTTGCTCTACGATGGACTGAATCAAAAACTTTCAGAAAGTTTATGAAAGCCAAGATGATCTGTACCTGTCATTCAGTTGATTCTTCAAGCTGTACCTGAAGGGTTAAGATAAGGTCGCAACAGTACCGACTTGGCCGAAAACAATGTTACTCATCTCTTAGCACAGAATCTACTTGTCCTTGAGTTATATTTAGTATTATTAGGCAGCTAACCTTACTTCCAATGGTCTGGAGTGTTATTCCTCTCCGGTTATTGCATACTGATTTTTTCCTTTCTTGAAAAGTTTGACAACTATGCCTTTTTTCCATTCAGTTGGAATAGCCTCAACACTCCATATATTCGTAAGTAGATTAAAAAGTAGTTTTTGATAACCTTTCTGCCATAGAAAGGCCACTAAAAGGTTCCCTTTTTGCGTGGGATTTCCTCGCTCCCTCACCATTAGCAAGGACCAATCCGGAAGTTTTCACCCGCTTTTTTCCAGAAAACATAAATGATAATTTTCGCTGTTGGTAGTCCCAAATTCAAGAATGCGTATCTCTGATAAAGCAACAATGTTGATATGGTTCAAAGCTCTGTCAGGCTGTGTTTCTCGATTAAAAGTTCTCATGTTCCAGAATCCGATTAGGAAAGAGTCTTTCGTCGTCAAAAATCGTGTCCCGGGGCTCGGAGTATTGGTTATCATTAGGTCAGTCCGATTTCCAAGGTTATCCATTGCTAATTCCATAAAACCTAGGAATTTATCGTGACTGGTTATTAGCAAGTCGACCAACCCTCACCCCTTTACATGGACTTGGGACTGTCATTTGTTGTCCTAGAGAGCCACCAGGTACTCCCGGTAACCTCCCTGGTTGAAACTTTTAGGGCATGTTGAGGGGGATGTTGAACTAACCAAAAGACACTATGTGCATGTTACCACTATTGCTACTAGACCTACTGCTGTGACTACTACTTCTACTGAGACTAAGGGTATTAAAGTGAAACTTTCAGGGAATGTTTAGGAGGCTATTAAAAGGCGTAACAGCTATATCCCAGGAACAGCTTAGAGTATTAAGTTGAAACCTTCAGTATGTGGTGAGGGGGGAGGGGCGGTTAAACCAACTAAAAGGAACTGTATGCATACTACTACTCCTGCTGTTACTAATAACGCTACTACTAAGGCTAAGGGTATAAAAGAAAAATTTTTAGGAAATGTTGAGGGTATATCGAATTAAATTGAAACAAGCTATGAGTGTGCAGGCTGTCAAAACGTCATATCAGCAGTATCTCAAGACCTGCTTAGAATACTAGGTTGAAAATTTTATGGCATGTTGAAGGGTATGTTGAACTAATAAAAATGTACTATGCGCTTGCCACTACTAGTTGTAGTAACAGTACTTCTACTGTTAGTGCTTCTGTTACTAAGGCTAATGGTATGAATGTGGAACTTTCAGAGATTGTTGAAGGGAATGTTGGGCTAAATCAAGATACATTATGTAGATGCAGGAAGGTTATCAAAAGGACGTATCAGCAATATCTCAGAAATGGCTCAAAGCATATAGCTGTAACTGTCAGGAAGTGAATTCTGAACTAGACCAAAAAGGCACAATGTGAATACTATTAATGCCTACTACTATTACTACTACTGCTATCATTAGTACTACTTAAATGCTCCTACTATTACTTCTGCTGCTATGACTGATACTATTCGGCTGTGATAATTAAGAGGGCGACACATGCCATTTTGGTTGAAAATGATTTATAAATGTGTCGTAAGTAAACTCATCACAAGGAATCGAATGGCACAGTCAGAATTGTCCTTTCTTACATCGTTACCAAGATAAAAAAGAGACATACGCTGGTTTTGATAGAAGAGGATTATCTTATGAAGCTATAGTGGCATTTGTCTTCTTTTTTGTCAAGAAAAAGGGAGAAAAACGCCAATAATGGATTAATTTTATACTTGCTCAGAATACTTTTGACAGAAGAGGATAGGAGTTATCTATAGGAAACAAGGACGCGCAATAAAGAACATAAAGCTCATAAAAGGTTAGCTTTATCCCCATTAATCTTATCCTTTAGAATGACCACAACCGACAAGCTTTTTCTCCTTTTTTGGCTCTCCTGAAAAGTTACAAAAATGGTGCATCTCACACTTTTAATTATCACAGCCGTATTGCTAATTTAATGGTATTAGTTAAACGTTCAGAGAACGATGAGGGTAGTGTTGAACTGGATCAAAACACGCCATTTACATGTGGATTATCAAAGAAATGTATTAGCAATATCTCGGCAACAGCATAGGGTGTTAAGCTGAAACTCAGGGCTACCAATATTACTACCAATTTTGCCACTGCTTCTACTATCAAACTAAATCAAAATAGCTTAAGTGCATCTGGGTTGTGAAATAGATCAGGTTGTCAAGATTTCCAGGTAGGATTTCTTGGGGCTAAAAATGGTTAAAAAGTAGAAACTTTCACGGAAAGTTTCTATTGTTTTAAAGCTAAATCAAAACGCACAATCAGTATGCTGGTTGTCAATAAGACGTCTCACCAATATCTCAAGAACGACTGAGGGTATGAAGTTGAAACTGTTACGGTTACTGCTTTTACTAATTCTGCTCTTACTATTGAACTAAATTAAAAGGGAATAAGTACATCTAGGTTGTCAAAATAGCATAGATACAATGTCTTAGAAACAGAATAGGATATGAAGCTTTATTTTTCAGGGAAAGTTGAGGTGTAAAACTAAATCAAAAGAAACTATGTGTGTCTAGATTTTCGAAAGGGCGTATACTATTAAGAATTATTGAAAAATTTTGTCCAACATATACATAGCCTAGTAAGCCAAAATATGGATTTTTATAGAGAAAAGAAGAAAAGACTTAAAATATTCTTCTTGAACAAACGAACAAAAGCTAATTTAAAAAAAACTCTTTCCATAAAAGAAGTTTTTCAAAGAAAAGTAAAGAGCTACATTTAACCAGAGATGAGCAGAAATAAAGTCAAAGAATTTTCCAAGCATAAAACTACCATAGATGAACATCAAGAAATAAGTGAAACCCAAAACAAACAGAAATCATGGGCAGCGTGATAGCGCTGCCTAAGTAAAGAGCGATGTGGGCACAATGTATTGTTTATTTATTTATTATTAATTTTTTTTTTTTTTAGATCAGGACACTTCGTATCGATGGAGTTGTCTTAGAAACTTCGAAAAACGCTTATTCGATTGGAAATTGAAAGGGCTTGTGCCCTTTTTAATAGTCAAAAGTGATTGGTTGGTAACTAACCACCCTCCCACATTCATCATTCCCCCAAAAAACATCCAATCAAAATTTAGACATAGCCATTTTGTTCAACGCAGTTGAAAGATCCGGAAATTATGTCTTTGAGGATGAACCCCCCTCCACCCTCAGGTTGTCAGTTATGTCCTGGGGGCATTTAAGGTTTATATAGAAGGGGTAATCGTATAAACTTCGGAGTAGGCTCATTGGATTGGTAATCACAAGTTCTAGTATCCTTTTTAAGATTCAGAGTGATCGGAGGGTGGATACCCCCCCTCCCCCAACATACACCTCGTGTTTTCCCGAAATGCATCTGAATGAAATTTTGAGATGGTCATTTGTTGTCGTAGAAATTTCTAAATAGGCTCATTCGATTGGAAATTGAAGGAGCTAGTGCCTATTTCTATAGTCGAAAGTGATTAGAAGGCAACTAACCCTTCTCCCACGCCCACCATTTCCCCAAACACGTCCAATCAAAATTTTGAGATAGCCATTTTATTCAGCTTAGTTAAAAGGTCTGGAAATTATGTATTTGAGTATGACCCCCCACCCACCACAGCCCTCAGGGCAAGGGTTGTAAGTGATGCCCTGGGGGCATAAACATTTTTTATAGAAAGGGTGGTTGTATAAACTTCGGAGGAGGCTCATTGGATTGGTAATCAGAAGCTCTAGTTCTCTTTTTAAGAATCAAAGTGAGCGGGGGCCCCCGACCCCCCCCCCTCCTGCGTTGTATTTCCCACAATTGAATCCGATAAAAATTTTGAGATAGCCATTTGTTCAAAAATAATCCAAAGATCATATAATAAGGCCTTAGGGGTCAACAGAGAAAATCTAAACATAGGAATTGGATGGTCTTTTATACTATTTTGGGGTTAAATGGGCTCTGTAGTTAAAAAAAAAGAGTTAATACTGACAGTTTTGTTATTCACCTGTTAACAATGGAAAATTTTTAATTAGAGCTGTATTCTACTGGTTTGCTAAGAATACACTGACCTTGTTGTAACAAGGTTATTTTTTATTTGGTTTATTTTTGGATAATAATTTTTTATTTATCTTATTCGGTTTAATTATATGGAAAGCGTCGGATGATTTGCCCCTAACCACGCATTGCATTCCTGGCCGAAGGCAGAGGATCAAGAGATCGGTACCTGCGCTACGCAGGCCATTATTCAGCATACGAATTCTTTTATTTTTTTTTATTATTTTAGACTATAAAGATTTGAAAAACGATCAAGATAGGATGATCCACTTCGTTGCAACGTATGAGATGCTGAAAAAATTTATTGGTTCAGAGATGTCCCTGCCAAATGAATCAGACATGCTTGGAATCTATGGAAGGGTGGGTTTCTCTCTCTTCTTTTTTCCCTTTGTCTCTTGCCCTCTCTATCTGCCCTCTTCTTGTCTATCGTGTGTCTTTAAGGTTTTTGCCTCTCTCTGGTGGTTCCAGGATTGCTAATGTATTATTTTTTAAGCGGTTCATAATTATGGTCATGTAATCTCTTCTACTTCTCTTTTCGTTTTTACTGTAGCGATTTGAAAAGGCAATTAGTTATGGTTTTACGAAACCATTAAATAAGAAATAAATAAAGCAAAAATCGAATAATATTTGTAAAAGATCTACGCTTAGAACAGTGGCGGGCGACGATTCCATTTTCTAGTTGTCGGCAGTCTAGAATTTAAACTGCGGTGTAGTCAGTGGCGGTTCTGGCCTCTCTTGTGTCAGGGGACAAATATTGGTTAGTGCCTACCCCCCCCCCCCCTGTCTCCCAAAAATTTTATCTATTAAAAAAATTGTGAATTATTAAAAAAATTTGAATACAGAATGTCACAAAAAACATTAAAATTAATTAAATTCTGTGTACTTTTTTGTATTTTTGAGGAATGGTCATGAAGATATGGGAAAAATGAAAATTTTGGATTCAATTTGCTTATACTTACTGCTAACTATGCCTTCTATTTTATTTTAAAAAAAGAGGGCATCTTATTTCAAAAATTTAAATTTTTGAAATAAAATTGCAAAAATTGTAGTTTTTTTTACAATTTAGATAATATTTAGATAACAATTTAAATAATTTAACCGTTAGATAATATATTAAAATTTTATGCCCCTAAAATTTCTGACCTAGGGGCAATTGGCCCCTACGTTCCCCCTAAAACCACCTCTGGGTGTTATACGGTCATGAATTTAAATTGCAGTTTTAGGGATTGGTGCAGTGCATAATTTTTTTTCTTTTTTTTTAGGAAAAATTCTATCATTACGAAAACTTGAAAGTAGGTTAGAAAATAAGTGTACAGATCGACCGCTTCCAAACTGAAGTTTTGATACCGTACTGCAAGTGTTTCAGTAATGTTTTATTACAGTCAAGGTTGTTATAGATTTGTGTTTCTACTGTATGTTGTTTTTTTTTTTTTTTTTTTTTTGAAATATTGGCTAAGCAGTGAGAGAGCTGCTAGAAGATAAAACTGCATTTTATTGGTTGATTTTAATCATGAGGTAGCTAAAATAGGAAAGAAAAAAAACCAGCTAAGTTGTTACTTCAATCAATAATTCTATAAAAAGAAGTATTCTTACGTGTTTCTCTGAATTTTAGGTTTCGGTTAATTCTTTTAATATCGTGGATATTGAATATAGAACTCTAGGTGTTGGAGTTTACTTAGCGGCTTCTATTTTCGACCATTCTTGCACACCGAACGCTGTTCCTGTTTTCAATGGAATATCTTTAAAAATCATTGCGCTTGAAGACATTGAATGTATTGACAAAGTAAGTTCTTTTTTCCCTTGTCTTCAAGGTGATGAGGTTCACAGTCTATTAGAAAAGAGCCAACTGCTCCAGATTCTTGGTTGGAAGGACTTTAAACTTAGGGGAAAACTACTACCTGAAACGTTATATATTTTAAGCATTGTCATCTTTTTCAAAAGAAACATAAATACATATTTTGATTTTATATCTTTTGTTTTTTTTAGTGTCTTTGTGTTTTTTTTTTTTTTTTTTCCTGTATATCTTAAATTTTCCTGTACCATTGCTTGGGCTTATTAATATATATAGATCTTTAGCTTTAGTGTTACGATAGTGGCGGTTCTGGGTTCTCTTGCGCCCGGAGCAAAGTCTCGATTAGCGCCCCCTCGCGATATCATGCGAAATTTTCTAGCCAAACAAAATTTTCGTTTATTGAGAGAATTACTTTAAATTTTTAATATTTTTTTAATTATTTTAATTTATTATTAAAAATTATTTAATTATTACTGTTTGGTTATTCTTATTCAATTATAATAATTGAATAACCACAACTGTTAACAAAAACCCATTCACTTTCAATCCCAATTTCTAAGAACTAATTTCAACCTATCCTCTGTAACTAGGAACCTGCTTGTGTCGAAACAAACTCTAAATTCGAAAAATATCAAGGAAAGAGAAAAAATACATAACAAGCTACCTCAAAATATTGTTATAAATGTCTTGATAATTTTTATTATACTTATTTAAAAGTTGATTAAATTGAAAGCTAAGTTTTTTAAATTGCCAAGCAAGTTTATTGGCGGAAAAATCTCTAACGATTAATTTATGGCTAAGTGTTTGACATCTACTTTTAGAATCAATGTACTTAGTACAAATTCTCGCATATCTAAACAGTTGGGAAAAATACGATGAATTTGTTATATTTGAATGTGTATTACTTTTAGGAAATGAGAAATTGACTATTTCAAAATTTAAATCATCTGTTTTATTATATATTTTAAAAACTAATGTATTATTAGGTGTAACATTAATATCTAAATCTAGAAAATGGTCATAATTGGCTTTCCCATTGGTGGGTTCCATATTTAACTCTGGTGGGTAAATCGTATTCGATATCTCTAAAAACTCTGCACAATTTATCACCAGAAGGTCATCTAAATACCTTCTATTATTTGAAAGCAAATATATTATATTACTTGGGTTCTTTTTATCAATCATAAATTCATATTCTAAATGGCTTAAAAACAGGTCCGCTATATACGTAATGAACTAGATTTATCCCCCATAGGAATTCCAATACTTTGATTATATCAGTACTTTGATAGATTACCATTAAATTTTATAAAAGTATTAAATAGAATAAATTCTAGTAAATCATATCTAAGCTATAACCTATTGAACTAATTGTACTGTTAAAGAAATTAGTCCATCTAGCCTTCTTATTATACGTATCAATTTCTTAGAAAAGCCAAATTAGACAAAAGTAAAGCCTTCTTAATAATCTTTTTTAAATTTACAAATACTAAATTAATTGGTAGATTTGTGTATAATGTAGTGAAATCAAATGAGTCCACTCTTTTGGCTGAAACTAAAGCTAGAGAATCTATTACTTGCAGTGACGCTCCAATATGGATTAAAATTAGAAAATTTTTTTAATTCCCCAGCAATATGACTTAAATTTATTTTTAATTTCCCCTAAAATACACGACAGGTCAGTCGCCGCAGTGCTGGTAGTGCATCTGGCTGCACCCGCAATAAAGCGTGGTTTCGGGGGATTCTTATGAAATTTGCCGTCGAATATAAAAAAGGGAAGTTTTTATCATTAACATTAATATTAAATTTTTTAAAAAGTATATCTTCTATTCCGTTCAATAAACTATTATTAACATCTTGAATCTTTTCATATGTATTCGTTGTACTTAGCTCCTTTGATCGTCTTTTTTTAATTTTTAATATTGACTCATTTTCAAGGAATTTGTTTGTCTTTTATGACAGTTTAGTAAATTCTGGTTTAGTAAAGCAGTTTCCATGTACCTTCGGTCAGTTTTTTTGCGTAAGGCAAAATAATATGTAGTCAATTTCTGTACTGTTATTAACTTCTATATAAGATTATATGGAGAAACTAAATTATCACATAATTTTTTAAATTACTATTTCATGGTTCTAAACTTTGGGTGAGAGTGCCGAATTGTCTCTTAATTGGAAAGCAAAATATAAAAAGAGAAGAAAAACGACATCTTATTGCCCATTCAGACGCGTAGAGAAATACCGATCGGTATGAAAGGATATATACATATACATTCCGTATCTTGCAAGGACGCATTCCTTCAATTTGTCATTTGGCACTTCTTTGCTATATTAGTTTTGTTTGAATGTGAGGGTTTGTCCTTTTCTTCTCTTTTTCTATTCTATTTGGTTCTTCTTAAAGTATGTTTTATTTCCGTTTCTTTTGCTTTGCCTTTGAAAATACTTTTGAGTCGGGTCATTGAAATTTCTGGACTAAAGCAAGCACTTTTATTTCACTATCTTTATTAAATTTCCATCTCGTTTTTTTTTATTGTTTGCTATGTAGTCCTTTAAAGAAGGCATGAAATAGACGTTACCTATAGCTGAACCTCTTTGAAACAGATTTTCCCCTTAAATCAATCTCTTGGGGACAGTTCTAACCAGCTTCAAGCCAAGATCAGATTAACGTGAAGTAATTTGTATACGTGGCTGAATAAATACATTTCGAACGCTTGTTCCTAAGAAATTTCAATTTTCTCTCTTCTGTCGACTATAACTTGATGTTTTCAGGTTTTATATCATCACCAGACATAACAAGGCCATAGGCAGTGCCAATCAATTCAACTTGTTTTCAGGGTTCTGTGCCAAGGCACTGAATTGACTCTCAACTTCGCACGTTCCTTAGAATACTCCGAAATTCTTAATACCATTGATTACTGAAAACAATTTGCCTGCCAAATACTAAATTTTATTGTTAAATGCCAAATGTTTTATTGTTAAATCATCTTAAATGCAAGATGAAGTTTATACTAAAGGGTAGTTAAATATATTATCCGTAGTGAAGTACATAATGTCATGATCAAAACGAAAGGGCGTATTAATTGTATGGTATAAGGAAAATAAGCTTTTCGTCAAAACAGTTTTTTCTGCAGCTGTTTATATCGGAAAAATCTGTGGAATTTAGTGTATGCAACTGAATAAATTTAGTTTTATTCTATTTTCTTTAGTAACGGTAACAAAATCTTCTTTCTAATATTTCTCATAATGGAAGGGAGTCCCGAAAGCGTCGATTGAACCATTCATTGACCAAATCAAAGAAACTCCACAAGCTATGGATAACAATGAAAACGAATATACATTTCTGTCTTTGATTCTAATATACTAATCATTTGGGAGTAAATCTCAGTGCATCAAGTTTTTCAACTCAAAAAATGTAAAGGCCAACATGAACTACTGCATGCTACTGTGCAACCAGTAGGTGCAGTGCTCTGCAGCTTCTTAATCAATCCTCCGCAACTGTGTATCAATGCAATGTTATTCGCCTAATTTATGGCCAGTCTCTTCTACGTCGAATAAACTAAATATAATTCTGCATATTTGGCCGTTGGACAAAAAACTAAGAAAATGAATAGTCGAAAAAAAAAAAGAAACCAGACGGTAGCTTTTTTCAGCCATTGAAACAGAATCAAAAGACAAAGCATTCTTCTCTTTGTTTCCTTAGTTTTTTGTTGAACGTCATGTATAATCTATGTAGTCTCAGACCGTATTTATATCCGACTATAAATAACAAATCCTTTTTTTGGATTTGTAAAAAAAAAACATTTTTAAAACGTTTTTAGAAGGAGAAAAAGGTATTAGAAACATCCTTTTGGACTTGATGACTTGAAAATGCCAACCAATCCAGAAAATTTTCCACTTTTACAATTTTGTTGTGAACACAGTCATTCAATCTTGATAGCAAGTAAAATGCTTCTACAGCTCAACATTCTCATTTTTATTAGTCATTGCTACTGCGTTGTTTGAAATATCTGTAGAGTAGAGAAACCTGCTGTATTTCATATTTATATTGACAGTTATCTGAGTTGAAACGCTGGAAGCTCTGAGATTTGCCACCAATTGTTCGGTGTATTTTAGCCAAAGCATCCTCTTGGTATCTTCTTTGTCATGATTACCCGTAGCTGGTTTTATGTTTCCATGATTTGGTCATTTAATGGCTCAGTTGACGCCTTTAGGACTCCTTTCTGTCACTCCGTAACCGGACTCCGTAATTTTTAGTTGTTGTAGTCGTCTGTGTTAAAACGAATCCGAAATTTTGCAAATTCGATGATTTCAAATTACGTAAATAAAATAATAAATAAACAAAAAAAGATTTGCGTAGTTATAGTTATTTTTTTGGCACCTGCAATTCTTATTTTAAGAGCATCTACAAATTCTTATTTCGGTAACACGGTTAAAGATCTAAAAATGGCAAATCCAATTCTAAATCTAGTTCTGCAGAAAAAAAATCCGTCGTCAAAGATGGAAAATATTCCCATTCAAAGAAGAAAAAATATTTCTTATTCTACAAGAAAACGATCGTGTACGATGAGCTTTGAATTGGTATAAATCGGGAAAGGAGAGCCTAAACGTTTCTAGGACTTCTCCGGTGGTTTCTAGAAAGACTGGCTTTAACCCCCCTGAAATAATAGTTGGAATTTTCCGAGTCCAGATCATTCATGCAAGGAGTGAGGGGTTGTGCCCTCAGATTTTAGTCAAATATCTGGTCAAAAAGAAAGAAATTTTTAATTTCCATATGTGAAGATATCACGAAAAAATATTTAATATTACCACGGCTAGTTGTTGGGTTCGCGGGAAGTCATGCTTCGACATTGAATATTGTCTACATCGACCCTTAGGCATGTAACGTCTTGGGTGAAGAGCGGAGATAACGTAAACTATTCGGTCTACTATGTTGAAGGAATAATTTTTTGTACAAGCGTTTCCCATTATGTCGAATTTGATTTTGATATCTGAAACTATAAATAAATATCATATTCTATGTTTTTGCCGCATATGCAATGGCTATCTTGAAAATAAGTATCAGGAAAATATTTTAGGGATAAATTGTTTTTAAATATGATTACATATTTCTTGCTTTTTAGATGTTCATGACTGAGTGGGCTGCCTGTGGTGAGCATTTTAATTTAGCTTTGTTGTGTTCGTTCTGGCAACGAGTTCTTTTTCTTTTTTTCTTCAGCCATTCTTGTATCTATTTATTTCCGTTGTGATGTGGCTCTTTGGTAACTGTTCCTATTCTCACCCTATTTTTCTGGTTTGGATGTGATACCGAATTACTTCTTTGAATGGTATCAGATAAAGTTTTAAACCGCTAAAATAATTCAGGTTTTCATCAGCTACATTGATGTCATGAATCTAACAGCTGAAAGAAGAAAACAATTGAAATATAAGTACTTCTTCGATTGTATGTGTGAAAAATGCACAGATCCAAACAGCGACAAAGTGATGTCGTCGTTGAAGTGTTCAACTCCAAATTGTGATGCTCCAATTTTTGCAGTGAGTACTGATTATATTTTGATTCATCTATTGCAGGGGCTAAGTAGCATTTGTATTGGATAATACTAAGAAAATGTTCATTTTACATGATAAACATATAAAATTTAAACTGTCCGCTTTGTTTTTTTCATGGGAAAGTGCAAAATTTTGTTTCGAGGGAGAATGGGTGTGTGCGTTGGAGAGGGCCGAGAGACAATTTCCGGAATGTGCAACATATATTTTCATTTAGTTCTCATTTCTATAATTCTGATCTTCAGAAGATGGAAGGGGATGTCAGCCAGGGGCGGATCCAGGATTTTTTTTAGGGAGGGGGGGGGCAAAATAGGTTGATCCGATAAACTTGCGTTAGGAGCAAGTTTAATCAACGCAAACGCGTCAATTAAGTAAATTACACTACTTTAGACTATGTTAGGGGGCGCCCCCTCGCCACCCCTCTGGATCCGCCACTGATGTCAGATCTGGTCTTGTGGGTGCCTCTTGATTTTTTGGACTCAACTGGAAACGTCTGGGAAAATATAAATAGAGGCAATTCAAAGAGAAAAAAAGGAATGGGAAGCTGTTTTCTTTGTTAGTTTTGTAACAATAGTCTAGTGCAGTGTTTCCCAACCTTTTTTTTCCTTGCGAACCAAAAGAAGGTCCGAAAAAATTTGACGAACCCCTATGTAGTCGTTGATGGCAGGTAACAAAAAAAGCAATAAAATCTGATAGAATATATATTTTTCACATTGCAGGATGATTGATTATTAATCGTGAAACATTTATTTAAAACATTAATAAGACTGAAATGATGGCTATAAAAATTGAAAAAAAAGATAAATTTAACAAACTGGATCTTATGTTTTAGGATCTTTATTTAGGATCTGGATCTTTATGTTTAATATCTGACAATTTCAGTCTTAGATCAGGTTCTGCATTTAACCTGTTTCTGAATTTATCTTTCACATAAATTCATGGTGAAAATCCTTTCTCGCATAGATATGTTGTGCAAAACGGTAATAGAACTTCAATGGCTTTTTTTGACAGAAGAGGATAATCATTTTGTATACTCAGCAAGAAGTCAATCAAAGATTGATGTTTAAAACTTGCTTCTAGAGAACTGTCACAAGATAACTCTTTGATTTTTTTTCCCGGCATATTTAGAAGAGTTTCTGATCTTACGTTTCCATGAAATAAAATACGTGTCCAGTTGTTTGATATGGATGTATTGCATCTGTTGGGAAAATAGTCATCGTAAGTGAATCGAAGATAGTTCAGATGTTTACATATACTCCTTTTAATGTTTTCGTCAAGTTTAGTTGAATTTTCTGATAAAAAAAAGTGCTGACATAATTGAAACATCCATACTCATTCATCTGCAGGCATTTCACTGGTTTTGTGCAAAGTGTTTGAGTTACTAATTATTGACAAGATATCTGATAAGTGTTATACACCGGATAACCAATTCGGCTTCAAGAAAGGAGTAGGCCGCGACCATGCTCACCATTTGATTGCTAATTCACTTCTACATGCTCATGAAAACAATGAAGTATTATATTTTGCTTGGTTAGATGTATCTAGAGCTTTTGACATGGGTGTACATCCACGTATCTTATTGACTGCTTATAAGCGTGGAGTTAATATTTTTGTCATCAAATCATACGTGATATGTATAAAAAGCTAAATGCCAGAGTTAAGGTCACCATCTCACCTGGTACGGTGGAACTTACTCCTTCGATTCCAGTAAAAAAGGGTATTAGACAGGGCGCTGTTACTTCTCCGCCCCTTTTTAATAATACTGTCATTGCCCCGCAACAGAATGTTCTAACCACATTTATATTTAAAGGTACTAATTAAAAAAAAAACTTTCATAAAAATAATTTTAAAAAAAATTAAAGGCAATTTTAAACTTAAGCTCAGAAGATACAAATACCTGTTAAAATTCAAACCCAAAACGACCAGAAATTACTATTAAAGAATAAATTAAACCCAAAACGAACAGAAATTAAATAAACAATCATAGGAAAAAACATACAACAAGTAATAATATAAATGAACAAATACATCTTAAAGCTAATAATGCTTAGATTGAATATGAAAACGAAGCTTAAAACGAAAAAAAAACAAATTTTGCTATTGAAGTATAAATGAAACTTAAAACGAACAGAAATTAAATAAACAATCAATGCAATCAAACATACAATAGATATTAATGTAAATGAATAAATAACGCAGTAGGTTTTAGACTTTTACAGTGAGAGAAGGAGGCGATACCCAAACTCGTGTTTGTTGTGATTTTTGTTTGTTTCAAGCCTGATTTGCATATTCAATTTAAGTTTCACTCGTTTTAAGATTTATTTATTCATTATATATGCAAATCAAGCTTGGAACGAACAAAAATCAGTGCAAACAAGAGTTTGGGTATCGCCTCTATCTCTCACTGTAAAAGTCTAAAACCTACTGCGTCATTGGCGCTTTACTGAAAACCAACTTTATTACAAATATTTTCTTTTGTACTTAATATTGAAAATAAACATAAAAATTACCGTAAAATTTTGAACTGATGAGCTTTCAGCAATTAATATCATTATACATCAAATATTCAGTTTAATTTATTAGTTCTTTCTAAAGCTGTTCAAGACGAATATAGTTTCACTACAAACAAGAGTTTGGATAATGCCCGCTTCCTTAAATGTAAATAAAAACCAAAAGCCTATTGCGTCTTTGGGGCTTAGCTGAAAACGAATTATATTAAAAATATTTTCTTTTCCAGTTCTTACAGCATTGAAAATAAAAATAAAATTACAATGAAATAAATTCTTGAACTGATGGATCTTTCAACAATTAATATCATTATACGTCAAATATTCAATTTGATTTTGTTTATACTTTACAAGACTGTTCAAGACACATATAGTTTTCAGTAAAGCGCCAATGACGCAGTAGGTTTTAGACTTTTACAGTGAGAGAAGGAGGCGATACCCAAACTCTTGTCTGTACTGTTTTTTGTTCGTTTCAAGCTTGATTTGCATATTCAATTTAAGTTTCACTCGTTTTAAGATTTATTTATTCATTTACATTAATATCTATTGTATGTTTGTTTGCATTGATTGTTTATTTAATTTCTGTTCGTTTTAAGTTTTATTTATACTTCAATAGCAAAATATTTTTTTTCGTTTTAATCTTGATTTTCATATTCAATATAAGCATTACTAGCTTTAAGATATATTTATTAAATTATATTATTACTTGTTGTATGTTTTTGCTATGATTGTTTATTTAATTTCTGTTCGTTTTGGGTTTAATTTATTCTTTAATAGTAATTTCTGGTCGTTTTGAGTTTGAATTTTAACAGATATTTGTATCTGCTGAGCTTAAGTTTAAAATGGCCTTTACGTTTCTTTGAAAAACTTATTTTTCGGACAATTTTTTTAATTAATTTTTGTTGGTTTTTGATTGAAAAAAGTTTCACGTTTTTAAAAATTCCGTATTTCAAAATCAAACTTAAAAAAAAAAATCAAATGTTCATCGAAGTATCAAAACATGTATCAAGGTAACAATGTCAAAGTGACAAAATGGGTTTTTGTCAACCTCGGAGCTTTTATTACCTGATGTTTGAACTATTTTTAACAAAATGGCTATCTCAAAATTTTTATCGAATGGGTTTGAGGGAAAAGGGTGGGGAGGTGGGAGCTAATTGTCCTTCGGTCTCTTTTGACTCTTTAAAAGTGAATTAGAACTTTCTGTTTTCGATCAAATGAGAACTCTCTGAAGTTTATAAGAGCATCCCTTATATAAGAACCATATATACCCCCAGAGTATAACTTACAACGCCGGTCCCTGGGCCCTGGGGGGGGGAAAGGGGCGACCCCAGAGTTTTAATACCAGATGTTTGAGCTATTTTTAACAAAATGGTCAGCTTTAATTTTTATCCTTCCGATAAACCCAAAGGCGTGGTGGGCGGGAGGGGCTAGTTGCCCTCCGATCTTTTTTTACTCTGAGAAAATGAGCTAGAACTTTTAATTTTCATTCAAATGAGCCCTCTCAGAAGTCTATACGAGCAACCCCTTCATAAGAACCATATTCGGCCCCGGAACATAGCTTACAATGCCTGCCCTCCGGGCCCTGGGGGGTTGTGTCGAAACCAGGAAAATAGGAAGTGGAGAGGGAGGGGGGTAGTTGCCCTCCGATCCCTTTTGACTCTCAAAAAGTACCCTCTGATCTCTTTTGACTCTTAAAAACTGAACTAGAACTTTCAATTTCCAATCAATGAGACCTCTCTGAAGTTTATACGAGCATCCCTTCCACAACAGCTATGTATGCCCCCAGGCATAACTTACAACGCTTACTCAGGACCCTGAAGGATTATGGTCGTCCCCGAAGTTTTCGTTATAAGATATTTGAGCCATTTTGAAAAAAATGTCTCTCTTAAAGTACTTATTGGATGGGTTTGAAGTAAATAGGACGTGGAGAGTGGGGGGATTAGTTACCCTCCGATCTCTTTTGACTCTTAAAAAGAGAACGAAAGCTTTCAATTTCCAATCATATGAACCCTCTCTGAAGTTTATACGAGCATCCCTTCCGTAAAAGCTATATATGCCCCCAGAGCATTACTTACAACGCCTGCCTCCGGGCCCTAGGGGGGTTGTGTCGACCCTGGAGTTTTCATTATAGGATCTTTGAACTATTTTTAAAAATGGCTATCTCAAAGTTCTTATCGGATGGGTTTGAGAAAAAAAAGGCATGGACGGGGGGGGGTATAGTTGCCCTCCGATATCTTTTGACTCTTTAAAAGTGGTCTAAAACTTGCAATTTCTAATCAAATGAGCCCTCTCCGAAGTTTATATGAGCATACCTTTCATAAGAACCATATATGACCCCAGAGCATTACTTACAACACCTGCTCCGGGCCCTGGGGGGTTGCGTCGATACAGGAGTTTTTTTATCTGACCTTTGGACTATTTTTAACGAAACAGCCATAGGTAAAGGAGTTTTTGTTATATGATCTTTGAAATATTTTTAACAAAATGGCTACCTCAAATTTTTTATCAGATTTATTTGGGGAGAAAGGGTGTGGTGGTGGGGGGGGGGGCTAGCTGCCCACCGATAACTTTTTACTCTTAAAAAGGGCACTAGAACTCTCTATTTTCCAATCGAATGAGCCCCCTTTAAAGTTTATATGACGACCCCTTCTATATGAAGTGCCCCTGAGAAAAAAAATGGAATGTGGGGGAGACTAGCTGCCCTCCGATCACTTTTGTCTCGTAAGAAGTGAATTACAAATTTCAATTTTCCAATCAAATGAGACCTCTATGAAGTTTATACGAGTATCCCTTCCATAACAACCATATATGCCCCCAGGGCATAACTTACAACGCCTACCCCCGGGCCCTGGGGGCTGTGTCGACACCGGAGTTTTTTGTTATCTGAACTTTGAACTATTTTAAAAAAATTTCTATCTCAAAATTTTTATTTGATGCAATTAGGGCGTGAAGGGAGGGGGGGGGCTAGTTGCCCTCCGACCTCTTTTGACTCTTAAAAAGTAAACAAGAATTTTCAATTGTTCTCCAAATTTATCAGTTTCAATTGTTTCTGTTCACGAAACAGAAAGTGATATAGACCACCTACCAATTTCCTGTTCGTTTGATATCTATCTGTCACCAGATATTTCACGCGTGAATCGTAGATGGTTTACCAGGCGAAAGTGGAATAAGGCTAATTGGGCGCTCTACATTTCTACTCTTACAGCTCTTTTGTCTACTATAACAATTCCTTTTCAGCTACTTCAGGTTGGATACATTTATGCGCCTTTGATCTATCCAAGGCCTTTGACACCGTTACCCATTCCCAAGCTATTTTTTTCCGGCAGGGTGCCTTCGTTTCTCCTTTTATTTTTAAATCTTGTATATCATATGTTCTTTCTTATATCCCATCCACTTGCATTCTTAATTCCGTTATCTCTTATCTTGTTTATGTAGATGATATCCTTTTGATCAGTAGGACTAAAAAGGGGCTTTCCCTGTTTGTCTCAACAATAGCATCTAAACTTCATACCATGGGACTTTCTCTTAGTCTTTCAAAGTGCGAATATCTCTCATTTAATAGTAATAATATGACCCCTCTAGTTTGCGGATCTTTTTCTGTCCCGTCGGTTCCTTCTTTTCGGCGGCTGGGTATCAATGTTAGTAAAACACTAAAATCTTTCCGAAAGCTTGTCGTCGCTGATTCCAAGAAGAAAATTCAGTTAAGTTATTCTAAAATTGTTGCAAATCGGGGTAGATACAATAGAAAGTCCCGTGCTAAATTATATTCGTTTTTTACAGATCACTCGGTTTTGTTTCTGTCTGGAATTTACCCTATTTTTGACTAAAAAGAGATCAGATCACTTCATTCGTATTATTTCCGGTTTTCCCGCTTTCTATTGTATCTGCCTCCATGGTATAGAAATCGGAATATCATATCTGTTTACAGTCTTTCGGATATTGGATCAAGGCTTACGGAACTTGCCGGCAGACTACCCCAGTCTACATATAAGTATCTGCCAGCCCACAGTGGCCTTACTCGTTTGCTGTGTGTGTGTGTGTGTTTTTTTTTTTTTTTTAAGTGTTATTGAAGTTTTTTTTCCGCAATAGTAATTTAAATTCGTTGTATTCATTAACAGGTAATATTCAAACATTTCAAATATTGAGGTCTAAATTATTAAATGATGTTCCACTAAGTCCTGGTCCGCTGTATTGTCTTGGTCTGTCTTTTGTCATAAATATTTTTTTTTTTTGAACGTTGAACGTTTTTCTTTTCTTTGGTTACTCTGCTCTTGTGAAGTTTTTAAGTTTAATGTACTCATGTATGTAGTGTATTATCTACTTTTTTCTTTTCTCCACAATTATCATTTTTGTAAATGATGTGGGTTAAAAATGAATTATTATTATTATTAATTTCCAATCAAATAAGCCCTCTCCAAAGTTTATACGAGTATCCCTTCCATAAGATCTATATACGCCCCCAGAGCATTACTTACAACGCCTGCCTCCGGGCCCTGGGGGTTGCGTCGACACAGGAGTTTTTCTTATCTGACCTTTGAACTATTTTTAATGAAATGGCTATTTTAAAAACTTTATCGGATGGGCTTGGGGAAAAGGGTGTGTGTGTGGGGGGTGGGGTGCTAGTTGCCCTCGGATATCTTTTGACTCTTAAAAATTGAACTAGAGCTTTCAATTTCCAATCAAATAAGCCCTCTCTGATGTTTATACGAGCATCCCTTTCGTAAGAATCATATACGCTCCCAGGACAACACTTACAACGCCTACCCCCCGGACCCTGGGGGTTTGTGTCGGCACCGGAGTTTTTGTTATCTAATTTTTGAACTTTTTTAAAAAAAACTGTCTTTCTCAAAATTGTAGCGGATGGGCTTGGGGATAAAAGGATGTGGGGGGGGGGCTAGTTGCCCTTAAATCTCTTGATTCTTAAAAAGTGAACTAGAACTTTCAATTTCCAATCAAATGAGCCCTCTTTGAAGTTTATACGAGTATCTCTTTCAGAAGAACCGTACATGCCTTTTAGGGCATAACTTAGAACGCCTTCCCCTGGGCCCTGGAGGGTTCTATTGACACCGGAGTTTTTTTTATCCGACCTTTGAACTATTTTTAACAAAATATCTATCTCAAGATTTTCATCAGATGGGTTTGGAAAAAGAAGGCGTAAATGGGGGGCTAGTTGCCCGCGGATCTCTTTTGACTATAAAAAAGTGAGCTCGAACTTTCAACTTCCGATCAAATGAGCCCCCTCTGAAGTTTATACGAGTATCCCTTTCATAAGAACCATATATGCCCCAGGGTATACGGTAGCTTACAACGCCTGCTCCGGGCCGTGGGGGGTTGTGTCGACACCTGAGTTTTGTTATCTGACTTTTGAACAATTTTTAACTTAATGGCTATCTCAAAATTTTATCGGATGCTATTGGGGAAAAGGGGCTTGGGAGAGGGGGAGGGCTAGTTGCCCTCCAATCTCTTTTGACTCTCAAAAATTGAACTAGAACTTTCGATTTCCAATCAAATGAGCCCTCTCCGGTTTTTACGAACATTTCTCCCATAAGAACCATATATTTCCCCAGGGCATAACTTAAAACGCCTGCCCTCGGGCCTTGGGAGGCTGTGTCAACCCGGAGTTTTCGTTAAGTGGTCTTTGAACTATTCAAAAATAATGGCAATCTCAAAGTTTTTATCGGAGGGGTTCGAGGAAAAAAGGGCGTGGAAGGGGAGGGGGGCAGGTACCCTCCAATCTCTTTTGACTCTTAAAAAGCTACCTAGAACTTTCAATTTCCAATTGAATGAGCCCTCTTTGAAGTTTTTACGAGCATCCCTTCCATAAGAACCATATATGCCCCCAGGGCATAACTTACAACGCCTGCCCCCGGGCCCTGGGGGTTGTGTCGACACCGGAGTTTTTGTTATATGATCTTTGAACTATTTTTAACAAAATAGCTATCTCAAAATTTGTATCGGATGCATTTGGGTGAAAAGGGCGTGGGGGGGGGGCTGGTTACCCTCCAATATCTTTTGACTCTTAAAAAATGAACTAGAACTTTCAATTTCCAATCAAATGATCCCTCTCTGAAGTTTATACGAGTATTCTTTCCATAAGAACCAAATATGCCCCCAGGGCATAACTTATAACCCTTGCCCTGAAGACTGTGGGGGGAGTTTCCTTCTCTAAGATATAATTTACACAACTTTCAACTACGTTAAACAAAATGCTTATCTCAAAATTTAGATTGGACGTGTTTAGGGAAATGGTGGGCGTGAAAGGGGTGTTCGTTTCCTTCTAATCTCTTTCGACTATCAAAAAGGGCACTAGCCATTTAGATTTCCAATCGAATGAGTCCTTTTTGAAGTTTCTACGATATCGCTTTCTATAAAAAAAACTTATATGCCCCCAGGGCAGAACTTACAACCCGTGCCCTGAGGGCTGTGGGGGGGGGGGTGTCATCCTCAAAGACCTAATTTCCAGAATTTTCAACTACATTGAACAAAATGGTTATCTGGAAGTTTTGATTGATTGGATGTGTTTGGGGAAAAGGTGAGCGTGAGAGGGGCGTTAGTTGCCCTCCAATCACTTTCGACTATTAAAAAGGACACTAGCCTTTTGAATTTCGAATCGAATGAGTCCTTTTTGAAGTTTCTACGACAAAGCTTTCTATGAAAACTTTATATGCCCACGGGGCATAACCTACAACCCTTGCCCTGACGGCTGTGGGGGGGAGTGTTTTCCTCAAAAACATAATTTATATCTGGAAATCAACTATGTAGAACAAAATGGCTATCTGAAAATTTTGATTGGATGTGTTTGGGGAAGTGGTGGGCGTGGAAGGGGTGTTAGTTGCCTTCCAATCACTTTTGGCCCTTCAAAAGGGCACTAGAACTTTCTATTTCCAATCGAATGAGCCCCATGTGAAGTTCATACGGCGACCCCTTCCATATGAAGTGCCTCTGGGAAAAAAATAATAATAAATAAATAATAAAACAATGGAGCCGTATGGCCTTTACTATAGGCAACGCTATAGCGTTGCCTCGGATTGATGTTTTGCTAGCTAACAATACGGATGACATTCTTGATAATAATTGAACAGTATTTGGAATTGAGGAAAATTTTCGAATTTTCGATAGGGAGTATCAACTTATTGGTCTCCGATTTAATGAAAGTAAGACTGAGTTCCTGGTGTTCAATCACCGCTCAGAATGCCCGACAAATGTTCAGCTGGGTGAACATGCTATTAAATCATAAGATTCTTTGACGTATCTTGGTGTACCAATTGGGTCAAATATTCGCGCCACGCGTCAACTTCAGAAACATTTTTTTTTTTTGCCAGAAAATGCAGGAATGCCCTCTTGACTAATAACAGCTCCCTATCCTCGCGGTACGGAGTTGCTAGTCCAGCGTCCGCGGTGCAAAAAAGACATGTGAGATATCGGGAGCAGATTATTGGTGAAAGCACCTCTGAAATTGTCCTTCGTTGATCATGTGTTTGTTCCTGCCCTTATATATGACTGTCCTTGTTTGTATTTTTTTTTTCCTGTCTGTTCTTTTTTGTTTTTGTTTTGTTTGTATTTGTCAGAATGTATTTGTTTCTTTTCCTTTTCTTTCTTTATTACTCCATCAGTGCTGTAGCTTGCATTTATGGTGGACATTAAATTTATAATATAATAATTAAATTCAAAAATTGATCTTTTACAACATAGCCTCAGTTCTATTTTGTACACTGAAAATGGTGACACCCTCGCCTTGTAGACATTTGGTTCATTCAGTTTACAAAAAATGTCAGCCAAATATGCAAGATTTTGCAGCCAAAGAATATCGGATATACAAGAAGACAAATGTAACGGATGACCAATAAAAAGTGCTGGAAATTCAGACTTCAATTCAAACATACGCGACAAAACTTTACCACGGGAAAGCCATATAACTTTTGTGTCAAATAGTAAAGCAACATGGAAACTTCCAAAATTCTTGCATAGCGTACGGAATAGACGGCAATCGGTAACAAGCGATTTTATAAAGTTCACAATTTTCCCAGCATCACTTAAAGTAGTAGATGGCTCTGCAGGAATACGCTTACATACTAAAGCTTGTCTATGAATACAACAATGATTCCATTGAATTTTTTCGTTGATCTCCTTCACCCTTGCCACTAAACCTGAAAACTTTCCCGTCGTTGATTTTGCACCATCTGTACAAACACCCACACAATAAGACCAGCTTATTCCATTCTTTTCAAAATACCCATTGACCATATCCAAAAACCGCCTCTCCAGTTGTGTAGGTTTTCGAAGGCTTTGCAAATAGAACGTCTTCTGGAACAATATTCGTAAAAAGATATGTAACTTAGACAAGCAAGATTGCGGCATTTGTTACATCCGTCGATTGGTCAAGTTGAATTTCAAAATAATTCAGTTTTATTATTTTTAAAAGTTTGTCTTCTACATAATTAGCCAAGTCATTAATTCTAGGCGACACCGTGTTGTTTGATAAGGGAATTAGCTCTTTTTTTGCTGCCTTTTCCCTAAGCATACATTTGGTGATATCTTTCGCACATGGTCCAATTAAATTTTCTGCTATTGTATGCTCTTGTCCAGATCTCAATTCTATAAATTACTCGAAATGATGCTTCAAAAGTCATTTTACTATCATCGTTTGAAGCCAAGAAAGAAGAAGGGCTACACTTTTTGATATTTGATAATTTTCTTTTGAAATGTTCAAGAGGCTTATCTTTGTGTGTCGGATGTTTTGTTCCAATATGTCTGTGAAGAAGGGATGGTTTTAAACTGCTTTTGGCAAGAACTTTGTTACATATAACACAAAGTGGTGTGGGTTCCGACTCATCTCAAGTAAAATGAAAACCCAATTGTATATAGTCGCTGTCATATTTTCATTTTTTTCCCTTTTCTATCATTATTTCCTATGTTTTTCGTCTGGTGAAACGGTACCTCACTACAGCTTTCTGTACCATCATCTTGATTATCATGTCTCGTTTCTAAACGACCCGTCTTTAACTATCGATCCATAATAAAAACAAGCTATAATAATAATTAAGTAAATAATTATTGAATCATTTACACGAAATAATCGCTGTATCACTATCACTCAAGTTTTACAAGTGCTAAGCCTATGTATGAACGCCGGTTAATGCATCACAACAGATACAGCCACTTGCTGGTTTATGAGGCGCTCGTAAAGAACAGGTTTTATCATTCATATGTAGCAGGATAGAAATTAAGAACGCCCATATCTGCAGTGGCGAGGGTAGGTTTGGGCTGTTTTTTGCTTTTGATTTTAATGGCGTTTTAAAATATCCGCCATTACAATATTATTTTTGCGTAGCCCCTCTTCAAATACTGAGGTCCCCAAGGGGTTCGCAAACCACCGGTTCGGAATCACTGGTCTAGTGCACACTAAGTGTTGGCACTTTTTCCAGATAGCACTGTTAACAACAGTGTCAACAGTATTGACAGATGATTCAAAACAGAAGAAAATGACCAGAGAAGAAATAACATGTTTCTGTTTTCTGTTCTACCTTTCTTCTGAGACATGGACCTCTTTAAAAAATAAGGAATTTCTTTGCATGCATTTTATTATTTTACCACCTAATGTATTCTTATTACTCTTCAAACTAAGTGAATAAGTGGAGGCTGTTGGATACTTTATAGATCGCAATCTAGTTACTTTAAATTGTTTTGATTTTCTTTGATATTTTTCTTTTCTAAAATTTTTATTTTTCAATTTGTATCCTCTACCACAAAATGTTGGTCTCTTCTTCTAGGGGCTTGTCGTGAGTAGAGTCATATTTAGATCTGTATACAACTGGCAATCTGTCTTTTCCTGCACAAATGATTCATTGAGATTTTAAGAAAAAAGACAAAAGCCTTATTCTGCAAAAGTATTCCTGGAAGGAATATTTTTCTTTTGTCCATCAAAGGAAAAAAGATCTTTACAGTTGGTTTCCTTTTTTAACTCGAATATATAGATAAGATTGTAAATCTCATTTCATTGAAGGAAAAATTAATATTACTGGCATAAGTAGCTTTACCCTAATCAATATCCCTTTATTTCCACATGTTGAATTACTACTAGGCCTACTGCTACTACTAACAACTCACCGCAGAACCAGGTCGCCTGAGGCCAGCACAGCTACGCACGCTTCTCTTCCATCCCAATCTATTCAAAGCAACCCTCTTTGTACCCTCCCAGGAAGTTACAATCCCCTTTAAATCTTTTTTATGACATCCTCCCACCCCATCCGTGGACAACGGGCTTTCCGTTTAGCCCTAGACGTTCTAGCCCTAGCCCTAGTGAAAGAATCATCAATGTGTTTTATATGTATGCTGGAGTACTATGATAGAGGTTGATAAGTATTTACAAGAGTGCATTTACCTGTAAACAGCATCTATATTCTGCTTACCATACATTTAAGTCAGAGTAGTTGCCTTTTTCCTTCTTTTTACAAATATTTTTCATTTAAAAGTGCATTTCTTCACTTATTTGCCGAGAGCCTGATATGGTATACACTATGTTTGTAATAGGATTTTGCAACGGACACTATTCAACCTTGTGATAAATGTGGCTATCAGTATGAGAGCAAAGTGCTTCAAAGTTATCATGAAGCTGCAGAGTATACGTCAGTCAACTTGGATAATATGAAAGACGTTAACTGTAAGTACTCAATAATAATTTTTTTTAACTATACTACCCCATCCTCCATCTTGCTTTGTAATAGATACGTTGTAGTAGAACTGTTAGATCGCTAATTTTTATTTGCATTTAACTGTTGACTGGAGTTTTTTTTTCTTTATTAAAAAATAAAAAAAGAATTGTCTATAAGCTGTATCAACATTCTTGAGCTATGTAAAGGCTATGGTACTTCAAAAAGCTTATAATAAACTCAGATCTATATTCCATCCCCGTCGCTATAAATTTATCATACTTGATGCATTGTTCTGATTCATTTTCCAGGGCTTAATTTGTTTCTTAACATATTCAGTGAACGTGTTTTTTTTTTCAAAGTTTATTATTACTGCTTTGGAAATGGTTGAAATGTGATGTATTTAATACCCAATTGCTTCTGTCATATCTTGACGACCTAAAAAAGCTATCCTTAATTCGAACCACTATAAAGCAAACCTCAATTGGCGTCGAACAAATCGAAAGACATTCTTCTTTTCATTCTCTTCCAAAATTCGTGTTTTAGCATCAAGGGAATTATTGTGGCCATGTAGACCTATTTACAAGCCAAGTCGATTATGTCCATAAAACAAGCAGCAAAAAAGAAGAAACGCTAGAAGCTTATAGTCAATCGAAGTTTTAAAACGCTAAGAAAAAAACAGTGTATTCATTTAGTGTAACATGTTAGCCAGCAAATGCCCCAATCTAAAGGCGATCGGGTGAAAGTGACTAGTCTTGGCGTGAGGTCCAGTGGTGCTTACGTAACTCATTCTTGGAGTTTTCCCAAGAGATTTCTATTGTTGCCCTGGGATTCAAGCCCCCTTTGTAACAATGACAGAGATTTAATCCCCCTTGACTCTGCCAAGGAGCAATAAATAGCTACTATTTGTATAGCCAGGATTTACCGATAGGCCCACTAGGTCCGGGTTTAGGGGCACAGAATGCCAGGGGGCACAATAAATTATTACTGAGTGATAATTTAAGTAAATTATCTCTAAATTTATTTATCATTATAATAAATTTGTTAACTTTATTTATCACAAATAGATTTAAATAAATAACAATAAATTATCACTGAGTGATAACTCAAAGAAAAGTGATTTTAAAACAACACAAGAATTTTGTAGCAACTTGTAAGCTGTCAGGTACCTCCCAAGAATGGCAGCATTCAGTATCACCTATCTCTTTCATTACTTCTGTCTCATCAGTTGCGTTCTATTCAGTGCTTCCACTATCCCTGAGTTTCTGGGGATTTCCCTGGAAATCATGCAAAACTGGAGCGGCCAATAAGCCAAGAAACACCTTGCCTAGAAGCGTCAAAGCTTTGAATCCGGCCCTGTGTATATTTAGGCTTAGCAACAACCACGTTCTGAACCAGCGCAACAAGAATACTAGGAGGAATATCACGCCTCTGCCAATTTTAGGTATTGAAAATAAATATTTTGTGCTCGCATTAAAAGATTTTGAAAGTCTAACAAAGACTTAAAAGATTCAGAATTCACATAAATATAAAAAAAGGTGTTAATTTTTAGGGGAAATCGGTAACAGCAAAACCATGTAGAAAAAAAAGCAAGTTTAATGGTTAATGTAGTTAATGTACAAAAAGCAAGTTTACCTGAAAAAATTATATTTAGGCTATAGAAATGTAATACATGGTCTAACTCTCAATTTTAGCAAAAAATGTCATGACGTTCTTGATGGTCAAAAGTTTAAAATTGATTTACTATTTTGATGCAAGGTTTATGTCGATATCTGAGTAACTATTTCATGTACTTTGTTTAGGCGTTCCCAATCTTAGCTTGCGTGTGTAAGCGATTCTGATAGTATTATTTCTTCGTTTATTTTTACCCTGCTCTTTGACTTTTAGATCTAGATGCCTGTCGTTTATGTCTGATTAAGCAAGGAGGGCTTTTTCATTCTCTCAACATTCTCAGGTCAAAAATATTAGACGCTGCTTTTGAGTCCTGTATAGACCTGAGTTTATGGGATGATGCTCCAATTTACGGGGAAGAACTTGTGATCTCATTTAGGTAATATTTATTTGTTTTCAGTAACTTCAGTAAGGATGATAGAAAGTAAACCGAATATTTGCACCTAGACACATTTGATGGGCCGAAAAGTCTATGCACAATTCACGTAAAACGAATGCTATGTTTAGCCAACCAAGGGATATATAAGAACAAGTCTAAACATTTTTTTATGAAATAGGATTGATTACAATCCCCCGTGTGAAGTACAATGTAAACAGAAAACTATTGAAAAGGTTAAATAATTTCTTAGACCACACTGCTTTTCCATTTACGAAAAATTAGGCAAGAAAAACGGGTTTTATTTTTGATAAAGCAGTAAATTAAATTAAAACCCGTTTTTCTTGCTTAATTTTTTGAAAAGGCTACAGAAAAATTGCAGTTTTCCTGTTTTGCTTCCTATAATTGTTGTAACGAATGCTATCTCTCGAAAGCTGCTCGAAAGTTTTATGATTAGAGCTTAAAACCGAATGAGTAGGCTAAAGCAAAATAATAATTCTTAGGCCTAACTTAATCCAACCTAACCGTTGGATCATACTCTTAGCAACTTTTAAAAATTAATGAATTATAATCAATTTTTCTTTTAATTTGCCTTTCTGCTGTTGATTTCACTGACTCAGCCAAACTCACCCCAGAAAAACTCGGCTAGTATAGTCTTGCAGTTCATTCTATCCTCTGTATAGTAAAATTACCTTTTTTTCTGTTTTCTTTTCGATTTATTTGTTGCTGCTTATTTGTCTGATTAGTTGGCTTTTTCTTCCAATGACTATCAAACTGGCGACCGCGGTCCACCATTCTTATTCGCGTATCACGGCAATCTCGTTATTTTTGGGTCACCAATGTCCACAAAATGGGGCTAGGACTGCTAGTTTCACAAACTGAACATAAAACATCAAACGTTTTCCACTAGTCTCCTGAAATTTAGATTTTTTTTTTCTGGAAAATAAATGTTGTTTTTCTTACTTTGTCTGCCAGTTCCTTGGGAAATGTATCTGAAAAAAGGAGTTTGAAGAAAAAAAGTTTTGTACCTATTAAATTGTAACATCAACAAAAGGGGGTGATTTGCTCAAAATCTATGAAAAGGTATATAGCTTAGACAATACTGAATTCAAGCAAAAGGTACCTTTGCCTGAGTTTTAACTATGGTGAGTAATGATTGTGCCTTGTAACAGATTTGTATTTTGACGAGTGAAATAGCAGTAAACATATCCGAAGAAAGAATTATTTAAATTGACGACTCAGCACTATCAGCAGAATGGCTGCTACATATGTTGATGGACTGCAATGTCACCAAAGTTTAGGTATATTCTTTGTTTTGAATTGCAGTTATTCAGCTTTTTTACTCTTTTTCTCAATGAACAGCAATACTATTTACTAGAAAAATGTAGGCAGAAATGCTTCATCAATAGCAGCTGCTTCAGGAGTCCCTACAGTCAAGTATCTTTGTAACATCATGGTTGCAGCAGTAGCTGCAACTTAGTAAAGAGCGAACCATAGCGCATAGGAACCAAAATTTGAAAAACGTGATTTGAAAAAAAAAACTACCTGATGAGAAAAAATTGCCGTCTGGCACTGATTCATTGTAACTATTATTTCGGTTAATCTTAAAGTAAAGTCTGTTGTAAAAACAAATTTATGATGATTTCGGAAAAGAGACTGAAACCACTCGAAAATGGTGTCAGATCATCCGATTGAAAAGTACTCCATTGGAATCACCATGGTCGAAAACCTTGAATAGGAGAATTATAGTCCACCTTGAGCAAGGAAAATCACTTTTTTACTTGGGTAGCAATGATGTGTCTTTTTTTCTGCCAGGGATAACGGGTCACCAGAACATCATAGATAAATTTTTAATGTCCCATTTGAAAATTTACTGCTCATATATACATGCTTTCTATAAAGTCCACCATCTTCATTTTCAACTTGGCACCAAAACCGGCACTTTGGGTGCCATTTCTCGCTGGGGCTAACGGCTACCAGAACATCGTAGAGAGATGTTTAATAGTTTATATTAAAGTCATTGCTCATATCTACGTGCTTTTTATCAATTCCACCATTTGCAAGTGCCACATGACATTAACAATGGCACTTTTAGTGCACTACCTCAAGTGGAAAGGGGCTAGCGAGCTACCAGAACATCGTACAGAGATTTTTAATGGCTCATTTAAAAGATATTTTTCATGTCTACGTGCTTTTTACCAATTCTACCATCTGTAAGTGCTATAGCCTATATCAGTAAAAACGGTACTTTTGGTGCCATTTATCAAATGGAAAAGTTTGGAAGTATAGAAATGGTACCTTTGTAAAAAAAAAAAATTCCAAAACCCTCAACTGGAGATTTACAATAACTTGTCTCGTATACTCCCCCTCCCAGCCCCCTTGCTAAGTTTCATAAATCGTTTGCTCACCAGCAGGCTACTGCAACATTAGCAGGGATAGCAGGCTACAACACCAATGTAGAGAGATGTTTAATGGCTAATTTGAAAACTATTGCTCATGCATATGTGCTTTTTATAAATTCTACCATCTTTGAGAACCATATGGTAATAAAAATGGAACCGTTGGTGCCATTCATGTATTTCTGTTATTTTTGTACGAATGGGACAATTTTTACTCTTTTTTTGTGTACGGGGGGGGGGATAAAATGCCCCCCCCCCCCTGAATACGGCTCTGTGAGAAGTTAAACATTCTTTGCAGCATTGTGGCAGAAACATTACAACAATGCTCACACAAATTTTTGTAAATTATATTAAATAAACATCTAAAATTCTTATAATGTCCTTCAGTTTTCTAAATCTATAAATTTCACATAGGACGATATTTCATAAATAATCTAACTTTTATCTGCAAATTCCATGAAAGACCAATTTACAAGGCTCTCAATAGTCTTTAACCGACCATGAAATCATTACATTTTAGCATGAAATTTGGTTTCTCTAAGAAACTCAAGTAACCTGAAACCCTCCAATGTGACATTTAATCAGATCGTTAAAATTATAAAGCTAAAACTGTTAGCCTATGCTTATTGGTATAACTAAATATGGGTTTCTTTTTTATATGTTTTTTAGTTTCATATATTTTACTATTGACATGTGTCCGCAAAAATGTCTCATAAGTTTGCTGATTTCGTTGGTTTGCATTAGATTAACTGGGAGCAACTCTAAAAATCCAATAAATAGATATTTTCTGAACACAATCAAGTAAGAATTTTGATCTTATAGTATTTAAGTCAGAAAAGGAATTTTGCACCAATCACAGCAAGATGTTTTGTCCTTTGCTGTTTTCGTAGACCACGTCTATTCTTTGGTTGTTTGGACAAACTCACCTCCCCCTCTTTCTCTCTTGCGTATGTGCCTGATAGAACATTTATATCTTAGCCTTTGATGAATATTTATGTAGCGAATTAAGGAACCCATAGGCTGTATAACAATATAACCTGCAGTTTCCCAGCAGCTTTCGTGGACTATTTTTCAAGATTTTAATCATAAATTCAAAATAATATTTGTTCATTTACTCAGCGTTTTACGCTGATTTCTGGTGTGGAATTACAGATGTTCTAGGGATAATTAATAGAGAATTCAAAATAGTGAGAAGACTCGTCATGGGTCAGTGGCTTCTGGAATAAGTCCCTTAGCTCTAAGCATCCGTTGGAAAACTCAACTTTTCAGATAAGCAAGCATTATGTTGAATAGCCCACGTTAACCGTTAATCTATCGTCACCTAAGTTAGACAAATACTTTTGTTTTTCGAAGGGAAGTAAAGAGCGAAGTTGGAATTTAAAACGAACAAAAATTATTGCTTAACAGTTTATCTAATATATGTCGATGAAACTAGTGGAAATAAACCAACTGATGATGTTTCCCTATGTTTGTAAGACTATAGAAAACTAGCGCTTTACTAAAAATACCAAAGCCAAGTATAAAACAAGAATATTGATTTAGGAGTAAAAAGTGAGTACGTTGGCTGACAACAACAAACATGTTTATAACACTTCATTGTCTTACACCAGCTGGGATATCAGTAAATTTTAGTAAATATTTAATATTATCTTAAAAACTTAAGCATAAAAATAAATACTCGATGAAGGATGACAGATTGCCAACGGTCGGCCTTCTTGGCAATCCATCTAGGGCCAAACGAAAAGCAGATCGTCCCCGAACGGGGTGGGAAGAAGTCGCAAAGAAGGATTTGAAAAAATGGAATTTCTTGGGAGGTGTTTAAATGGGAAGCTTTGAATAGATTCGGATGAAGGAGGAGCGTGCGCAGCTGTGTTGGCCTCAGGTGGCTTGATGCTGCAGTGAGTTGTTAGTAGTAAATGTTGTAGATATGAAAAGAGAGAATGAATCTGAACACGACTAATATGTAGGGGCCAACCCTTTGTAAAAGGAAGTATATTAGAAATTCGAAAATTAAATCGGAGCAGAGGTGTCTCCTCAGCACAAGATTTCAAAAATGATTAACAAAGAAGTGCATGTTAAAAGTTTATAGGAAAAAATAAAACATAGCACTGATTCAAATGGAAAGTAGTATCCAATTATCTGAAAATGAAACAGCAAGTGCACCCAAAGTCAATAAATGGAACAAGGGTGCCGGCAGAAAATTTTCCAGGGGGGGGGCCAAATGCCAAAATTTCAGTGGTGGTTGGGTGACAGGGAATATGTTTCAGGATTTTTTTTCGTTGGAATAAGTTTATTTTTAAATACTTTTGGGAGAAAACTTTCAAATAAAAAGAGCAATGAAATTGCGTGCAAAATGAAACAAAATACAGTAAATTTTAAACGAAAAGGATTCCTGGCAAAGGGATCGCTTTATTTAATCAATAATATATTTAATTATTGTGCATTTAATCTTTAAAGTAAATAAAACTCAAAACAAAATTACAGAAAGATTAATTGCTTCAGTAAATTATAACAGATGTAGATTTTTCTTTTTAGAGTTGCCTACGCCTTAGAATAGTTTACAGAAGGAGTAGAGATCGGCCATGTAAAATGTGCCTCTTTCATAACTGAACAATTCTCCCCCTCGAACTTAAATCCCTTATATATTCCGACATTAAAAAAAAACAAAGCAGAATATCGAAAGAAAAACAAAATTTAAACTTACTATCTAGCTGTCAAATTGACCCTCTTTCTTTTTATTGTCCTATGTAACTAAATAAAATGAACAGGTTCAAAAAATTTTCGTTCACAAGAGAATCTGACAAAATACGAGTTTGCGAAAAAAGTTCGCGTAGTAGTTCGCGAAAAAAAAAACTGGAAGTAAAAAGTGACTTGGACCAATATTCACCAAAACTAAAAATGGAATTCTCAATGGAATTGCTACACTGGCAGTATTGGCTTTTTATGCTGATTCTAAATATATAAAATTCTTACATTTTATTGTTACCCACCCAAAACCAAAAATCTGAGAAAATTTGCATTATTCTTGTAAAAAGGGGAAACACCTCCCAAAAAGCAAGCGATCCTATTGAAAATCTCTTTATTAGATGCATCATATCAGAGAACCCTACCATAGAAGTTTCAAGCTCCAATCTTCAAAATGTGGAATGTCGCGTTTTTTTTAGAAGAAACATCCTCGATGCATGTTTATTTGTTTTGTTTATTACCAGCGGTAATTGTATCAAACCGAAGCCCAAGATAATTGGGAGGGAGCTCATTCAAACCTAAATTTAGAGATCTTTTTTGAGTGACCATACAGATTGGGCCAGGGGAAAGTCTAGTTTTCTTGCTATTTTAGGGCATAAAACTACGACTTAACGCCGAAGAGGATGAATTTGCAATCAATTTAAGATTCTGAGAAGCTAATTGATTTAAAAGTATCAATAACTGTATTTTAGGCCTCTCAGTTGCAAAAGAAGTAATGCCACATGGTGGCAATACTGGATTCAACCAAGTTGATTCGCTTTATTTGTAATGAAATTAGGCTACGTTTGGTGATCTGTAATTGCGTATCAGCTATAATAAAGCGGGGAGGGGGGTTTCATTGTTTAGGTAGGGATAGGGTAGATTCCTAAAAAAGTACATTTTAAGAGACAAACTGCTTACTCATCTTGGTGTTTCAGATAAATGTTGAAAAAGGTAAGGCGGGGAGTGGGAATTAATTAAATTGTTTCTCTATACAGCTAAAATTTTAAATTTCCATATCTACCAGCACAGAGGTGGAAAAGGCATGGCAGGTCATCATAAGCCCCGCCAGGAAATTTCTTTGGGATGGCAAATACTGCCAGAAACTTAGTTTTCAGCAATTTTAAATGGTGTTATTTTACACCATTTCAATGTGTTTAAACAAATGTATGTAACCGAAACTCTGAAAAACGGAATTTTGATACCAATAGATACATCAAAAGAATTGGGATTTTATGCTGATTTCAAATATGTAAGTTTAATCAAGTTTAGTCTTACCCATCAAAAGTTATGAGCCTTAGGAAATTTGCTTATTTTCGAAAAATGGGGGAAACACCCCTCGAAGTCATAGAATTTTAATGAAAACCACACCATTAGATTCAGCGTATCAAAGAAAACTACTGTAGAGGTTTCAAGCTCATATCTGCAAAAATGTGGAATTTGTAATTTTTTGCGTAAAGAAAGATCACGGATGCGTGTTTATTTGTTTGTTTGTTTTTTTCCCAGGGGTTATCATATCAACCCAGTGGGCCTAGAACGTCGAGAAAGGGATTATTATAACGGAAATTAAAAGTTCTTGTGCTCTTTTAAGTGACCAAAAATTGGAGGGCAGCTAGGCCCCCTCCGACGCCACTCTTTTCCAAAAATCGTCTGGTCAAATTTTTGAGATAGCTTTTTTCTTCAGCATAGTTGAAAGGCCTAATAACTTTGTCTTCGGAGATAAAATTACCCCCTACAGGCCCTGGGGAAAGGTTTTTAAGTTATAAAATTTAGTCGTTGTTTTATTTGTTGTTGGAAAGTATGCATACATTTTTGGGTGGGGAGGGGAGCCCTAATTTACTGCTGGGAGGATTTTGCACGGGGAAAATTTTCTTTGGAGAGGGAAGTTCCCAGGGGGGAAATTTTTACACTGGGTGAATTTTCCAGAGTTCCTATATGAAATTTCTTTATATGTCTTGCTTTCTCTTTACCGATTCAATTTTAGGCATGGAGATGTTAAGGGTAATTGTCCGGGGTAATTTGTCGCCAGGATTGAATTGCCCAATGGAAATTTCTGTGGGGAAGGTAATATTTCCGTGGGGGTGGAGCTAGGTTTCTTGGCGTTATTTAAAAAACAATAAGAAATTAAATTCACAAAAACAAATTTTTTCAACTGAAAGTAAGGAGCAACGTTAAAACTTAAAACGAACAGAAATTATTACGTATATGAGGACACCTCGTTCTTTACGCAAAAGTTAAAATTGTGTCCCAGTTCTTTAAAAACAGCTCCTGGAACACAAGGGTTGTTTAATTAGAACAATAAGTAACTTTTTTGAAAGTGCCAAAAACTGTAGTGTGAAGAGCGAGATGTTAAGGAGGGGGGAAAACCCCCTCATATACATAATAGTTGATGTTCGTTTCAAGTATTAATGTTGCTCCTAACTTTCAATTGAAAAAAAAATTTAATGAAGCTTAGAGACAAACATTTTTCTAAAGGCAATGAAAAAAGTATGTCAATTAAAGTAAAACTATACAAAATGACACGAGTAAGTAATTGCAAAAAAATACACTAAATTATAGCCTACTTGCAAAAACTAAGATATAAACTTCCGGAATTCGGTTCTATTGAGAAATGCCGAAGTGTTGGACAGCTATTTTTTTACAATATCGACAGTTTTGAACTTGGTTATCAAACACCAAAAAATGTAATGTCTTTAGCCCCATTGTTTATAAAAAGTAACGCATTATCAAAATAGTTTGTTCAAAGTAAAACACTAGAACTAAGATTAAGAAAATTAAATAAAACTTCTTAATTTAATATTTTTAATATAATTTTGAATATGGTATCAAAAACCAATATATTTGACACCTTTATATTTCGTAACTTTAAAAAATTAAGTATTTTTTTTTCAAAGTGACAACTATATAAATACAATCACTCCTGAAAAAAAAATGATAATAAAACCCAAAAAATGTATCCTTTCAGGGGGAAAATATAAAAATTCCCAGCATTACGTTTAGGGGAAACATTCTTGATTATAGTGGCTTCATGTAGTGTATTACAGGTAATTACTTGAAAAAAAACTCATGTAATGCAAGCAAAAGTTGACGGCATATTTTTACTGAAACTGCCCCTTATTAAGTTGTTTGCCTTGTGTTTTCTATAATTATACGAAATTTCTTGTGCACTAATAAATGACTTAATTAATAATATACAAATAAATACTTAGGATCACCATAAAAAGCTGATTCTTTGATTGAATGTTATCAATAGTTAGGCTATTACTCTTTCGTTATTGACAAGGATTGTTATTCACTTACCAGTCATTACTAAGAAGGATTTGATATTTTTTGTTACTCCAACCAAATTATATAGGAAAAATTTTTGTGAAAAACAGGAAAGGGGTCACTCAGTCACAAATTAGAACTTATATTTTCCTTATTAAGGGTTGAAATCTATTGACAGGCTACCAACAATGGGCAACACACGTTTTTTAATGGTTTTCCCCTTTTCTGCTCTTTTTCCTTTGGTTTCCTCTTAATCACTTTATAGTCCCAAATTTCCAGGGGGGACATGCCCCTCCCTTACCGGCGCCTATGAAATGAAACACAAACTGAACATTACCTATGCTTAAAAGAAGACAAAACATAAATTGAATGATAATGCTGCTTTTCACTCTCATATTTTCTTTGAAGCTTTGGTAATGCTCAATTTATGTTATATTTAAAGGATACATAGTGTTTTAAAAAAAATACCATAATAATGAAAATCCTCTTATACCTTAATATTTTATGTAACTTTCTTACATATTATCTAATAAACAGAAATATGTATTACTTACTGTAACTACATGCATACAGGGCGCTTTTGAGTATGAATTTTAGTTGTTTTTTGTTGTTTTTTTTTAGAGGGGGGTCGTAATTCAATAATTGAATAAATACAATCATTATAGTAAAGTTGGAATTGTTTAGTTGCAAGATTTGTGGGGCCAATTAGGATGTGCGATTTGTGTTAGTTAGTTTTATTATTGATTTTGTCCTGTTTTATTTTAGTGTATTTTTGTCACCCCCTCGGACAATTCTTTTACTTCTCGGAGTGGTTGTTTATATTGATGTTGTTGTTTGGTATAATAAATGTCTATCTTTCTCTCTTGGTCCATCAAAACATTTTCAAAACCCGATACATGGTGAATATAGCATTTTGCAAATTTAGACATAGTCAGTGGTACGCAACCTGCTTAAATAGAAGAATCCACCTCTGTTCGGTCGTATATGGCTGATGTTCCAAATTTTGGGAAAGTCTAATACCTTTTCAACCATGGGCGCCCATAAGGGGGAGGGGGGGGGGTGTCTTGCCCCCCCCCCTGGATGAATGATGCTGCCTTATTTTTATATTTTTGTTCTGAGATTTCTATTATATAGCATTAAAAGTAGCAATTAGACGAAGTTTGCCCCCCCCCTGGAATTCAGCGTATGGGCGCCCATGTTTTCAACAGTTTTCAATACTATAAAAAGCTCCTTTCAATGTCTCTCTTAAAAAAGGAAAAAAGGTCAAAATTAGCCCAGGGTAAACAATTGCTCTGTGGAAAAACTTTCTATGGCATTTAAAAAAAAGTAGCAGATCAATACAGATGAAGCTTCTGAAAATATATCCATTTGTCAATTCTTGAAAGTCTGTTAAAGCTTTACTAATCTATCGCAAATACTTTCTCTGTATTATTAAAAACTATTCATCTGAAAATTGATTATTTACCCATATTTAACAATGAACAAATTCTGAACATCTGTTTACAGACCTTAGGACATTGCTTAATGAGATAGAAGGGAAATATATGCTGAAAGAAATATATTCTAAAAAGTTTTTGGAAAGAAAGTGAACCTGAAAACTATTGGTTATCTTAGGCTACTATTTAATAATCTGCTCTAACTTTGATTTAACTCACTATATGCGGATGTTCCAAAAATGGAAACGTTTTCAAATAAGTCCCAGTACTTGATTTACAAATAATTTTCTGGCCTGGACACACCGCCTATTGGTGTTTTTATCACACCGCCTGTTGGTATTGCTGGTGTATGTACTAAGAATTTATCTCCTGAAATCTTGGACTTACTCACGTTCACACTGATAGAAATAACAACTCTCGAGCAAATATGATATTTCTTATATATTTCAAAGAAAGTAATTGAATTTTATTAATGAGACTTTTAGGAGCATATTCAAACACCAAATCTTAAAAGTCTTGGAACGTTTTTGTTCCGCTTCATTTAGTTATTTCTTTATGAACATTAATGAAATGTGTTCATAAAGTGAGTGCCTTCGTTATTATCTACCCCTGCCCTTCCAGGTAGTACACCACAAAGGGTGAGTCACTACAATGCCTGTAAACAGGATTGAGGGATAGTGGATGCCACAGAAAGGGTCATGCTCGATAACTCAACTATTTATAAACTTGAACATCATGATTCCTGAATTTTTTCCACATAATAGAGTTCACACTGTTGTGAATAATATATAGCCCGCCCCAGAAATTCTGAGTACATTCCAGAACACTCCGTGGAAAAAATAATTTATGAACGTGTGATAATTGGACTAAAAAACTCTTTGTTAACTTACCTATGGCAACAAAAATAGCACCTCTTTATAGCAACATATATACAGCCTGTTAAACCAAGAACTTCCTTCTAGATATGTCATATTTTGCATACTAATAGCTATAAGGCATGTACGCATGTTGTTTTTCGAGGGGCCCAGTTATAAAAACAAAGACTTTTTCGATAAATTGAACAAGCAATGCCCAGAAATTCAAAAAAAAAATCTAGAATTTCATGGAGAGAGAGTGGGCTCCGAGGCACTCCTCCCTGTGCACGTCCATGATGTATATGTCGGCCTATCCAGAGCACTTCAAGTTACAAATGGCTGAACATATAGCATAAATCAGTATATCATGGTTGCCCCTTAAAGGCCAACCTAGTAAAGAACAAACCCTAGCCCATAGTAACCGAATAAAGTATACCATTATGCACAAGAAAGTTTAATGTTAAAGTGACTCCACTGCCTGATTCCCTCCGGTTCGTCCTTCACTAGATCCAGCTAAAAAGAAGCCATGGGCTTTTTCCTGTCTGTAGTAAATTTTTTACGTTAAAACTGCTCATCCTGTGATAGTCATGTTTGTGAATCATATGCCAGGGGAATGTGTTTCAATTCTCATTATGATAAATATGAATAATGGTAACACAGTTTATTATTTGGCGATTGCAAAGAGGGATGAATCAATGGTGTCACTAGTGTCTAGGTGTCTCTAGTATGTGACGTTTGTTCAGTTGAACAAATTCAAACATATTAGTCACATAATATGAATGAAAAGAGTCTCATTGACAGTACAGACAAAATTAATCAGAATGAAACTACAATGTAGGAATAGTGACACTGAATTTTCACTTAAAGATCAATATGCTGTAAATCTAATTTAGTTACCCTCTCTAGTTGTTATTGAAGATACAAGTTTATGCATAGAAGAAAAAATCTGAAGAAAAGAAAATCTATCATAGGCAGCGCGCGAGCGCTGCCTAAGTAAAGAACGATGTGGCCACAATGTTTTTTTTTTCTCCGACAGGCACTTCGTATCGAAGGAGTTGTCGTAGAAACTTCGAAAAAGGCTCATTCGATTGGCAATTGGGGTGGCTAGTGCCCTTTTTAATAGTCGAAAGTGATTGGAGGGCAACTGCCCCCCCCACGCCCATCATTCCCCCAAACACATCCAGTCAAAATTTTGAGATAGCCATTTTGTTCAGCCTAGTTGATTTCCAGATAGAAAATATCTTTTTGAGGAGGAAACTCCCCCACAACCCTCGGGGCAATGGTTTTAAGGCATGCCCTGAGGGCATATAAGGTTTTTTATAGAAGGCGTTGTCGTAGAAACTTCAAAAAAGGCTCATTCGATTGTAAATTCAAAAGGGCTAGTGCCCTTTTTAATAGTCGAAAGTGATTGGAGGGCAACTAGCTCCCCCCACGCCCATCATTCCCCCAAACGTATCCAATCGAAATTTTGAGATAGCCATTTTGTTCAGCGTAGTTGATTTCCAGATAAAAAATATGTTTTTGAGGAGGACACTCCCCCACAAATCTCGGGGCAAGGTTTTTAAACCTCTCGCGGGCGAATTTCCAATTTTTGAGATAAACTGAGAGGACAAAGTTCTTTCCTATGTAGAAAAATACGTAGATTTCAGATATGTATTCAGAAACTGACAAAAAAGGATAAAAAGGTAAAATATGCTACTTTCCACATATGGGGACGCCGCCCAGAAAACACTCTTTCGAAAGGCTTATCGGACACTGTGAAA
Source organism: Artemia sp. Qi Xiang Cuo (assembly GCF_049724085.1). NCBI lineage: Eukaryota > Metazoa > Arthropoda > Branchiopoda > Anostraca > Artemiidae > Artemia > Artemia sp. Qi Xiang Cuo. Next base: position 36,625,924 of record NC_142800.1, on the reverse strand, counting down.
GTTCTCGAAACATTCAGGGCACAATGCGACTTTGCATTTTTTGCGGATGAATCTCGTTTTACTCGTGCAGTTCTTGTCCTGGCATCGAGAAGCGTTATTTTTGTCGGACTTGCCATGCCAATGGCCACTCAGACCATCATGTCGGATCTCGCTTGGGACAGCAATGACAGTCCTTTTCTTGACAAAGCCAATTTTTGAAGGCCGATCAGGGCTTGTCCTCATCTGCACCATCCCTTTGTTCGTCATAGCTACTGCAACAGACCCTTTGAAATGGAGGAGATCAAGCGTTGACAACAGCAACATCAAGGAAATGGTGGAAAAGGCGCATGTACCAACGTTTGTTTCGAAAGTCGTTTTTGTAAAGTGAAGTCAGCGAATCCATCAAATCCGCGCCTCCCATACACTTATTATATTCCTTCATTGCGTATGGCCTTTCAACCGCCACTTTCGATTTCGCTGTGCTGCACCATCGTAAAGAGCGAGGTGTTGAAGAGGGGGCAGGCCCTTTCATATACGGAATTATTTCTGTTCGTTTTAAGTATTAATGTCGCTCCTTACTTTCAGTTAAAAAAACTTGTTTTTTTTTAATTAATTAGCATTATAAGATATTGAATTTTCCTTAAGTTTATTTGAATTAGTGTTATATATTTTATTTTGTGCACTAGTCCTAATCAAATCATCTAATTTTGAAAACATCTTTAATAATTTTGTCTTTGTTGCACCACTTACCAACAAATAAGTTTAAAATCATTATTTGACCCATTATGATTACTTGCTGGCTTTAAGTGGTGGGAAAGACAGAATTTAACCCCTGTTTTCTAGCAGAAAAATTTGTCTAGCAGGAATCTCAGCCACGGGCCACACTAGAAAAACTGTCTTCCGTGCACATTCACTAATAGCTCCTATGTAGTATGGGAGGCTCTTCAGACAAGCCCTTCATTATTTTCCGTTTCGGTTCTTTTTTGTCTATATTAAGGTGAATTAAGAATAAACTGCCTCTTAATGGCCAGATATGAGTAGGGACCTACCAGGAGGTCCGAGGGGGGCACCATATATGAGCATAGAATACTGACAGAAGTTTACAACATTGCCGGATAATAAAGGTACTATTTGGTACTTTAAAGCACCTTTTTCAAGGTCGATTTATTTGTTGTTTCTATGTGTAATGATTCCGGGCCGAAGTTTGCACAAGCGCACTAAATTCTAACGGGACAATGTATTGATCCACTAAGGGGGACAGATTTCTGGGAAATTAATTGCATAATCGAGGGGAATTATTGATCCACGAAAGGGGAATTAAGAAACAATATGGCTTCTTTGATCTTTAGGTCTGAGGGATAAATGGTCTTTAGTGACAGAGATAAATTAATATTCTATTTTTAAATATGGCTTCTCTGGTCATTAGGCTTAGTGATAAATTCTTGAATTAATATTCTATCAAGACCTTAAAAGTGTAACTAGGAACACCTATGAGATGAAGAGATTAACGTGGGAAACGGTTTCTTGGGAATTTCAAATGTGACAGCGCAGGGATGCCGAATCAAAGGAACACTCAGAAATTACTTTTGGGGGATTATTTGGGCGAAACAATTTAAGGCATTTTAGAAGATGATTTGGGCGAAACAATGTGGTCGTTATAATACATTTCCGTTATAATACAAGTTCCATTTGAACAATGTTGTTAGGTCCGCTACCCCAACCCCAAAGGGCCCCATCTCCCCGGGCCCCCAAAGGGCCCCCTCCCCCCCTCCCCGGGGCTCCCCGAGCCTCCCAAAGGGGCCCCTACCCCCGGGGCCCAGAAAGGCCCCCGGGCCCCCCAACCCATTTTTTAATATTTTTTTTGCGCACTTGAGACACAGAAGGGCCCCCACATTTCAAAAGGCTTTATTATATCTTCTCAGAACAAGTTCTTTTCTTAATGTCCCTCTTAAATCCCATTTACAAGTTGAAGTACCCATCCTTTTCACCCACAACTTTACTTTACAGCTTTTTGCATACCCCAACACCAAGCAATACTTTTCAAAGGCATTTCAGAACAAGTTCTTTTCTAACTGTCCATCCTAAACCCGTTTTACAAGTTGAAGTACTCATCCTTTTCACCCACAAATTTACTTTACAGCTTTTTGAATGCCCCAACACCAAGCAATACTTTTCAAAAGGCATTTCAAATTCAAGTTCTTGTCTTAATGTCCCTCCTAAATCCATTTTACAAGTTGAAGTATCCCATCCTTTTCACCCACAACTTTACTTTACAGCTTTTTGAATTCCCCAACACCAATCAATACTTTTCAAAAGTCATTTCATAACAAGTTCTTTTCTTAATGTCCCTCTTAAATCCCATTTACAAGTTGAAGTACACATCCTTTTCACCCACAACTTTACTTTACAGATTTTTGAATGCCCCAACACCAAGCAATACATTTCAAAAGGATTTTCAGAACAAGTTCTTTTCTTAATTTCCTTCCTAAACCCATTTTACAAGTTGAAGTATCCATTCTTTTCACCCACAACTTTACTTTACAGCTTTTTGAATGCCCCAACACCAAGCAATACTTTTCAAAAGGCATTTCAGAACAAGTTCTTTTCTTAATGTCCCTCCTAAACCCATTTTACAAGTTAAAGTACCCATCCTTTTCACCCACAAATTTACTTTACAGTTTTTTGAAGACCCCAAAACCAAGCAATACTTTTCAAAAGGCATTTCAGAACAAGTTCTTTTCTAAATGTCCCTCCTAAACCCATTTTACAAGTTGAAGTATCCCATCCTTTTCACCCACAACTTTACTTTACAGCTTTTTGAACGCCCCGACACCAAGCAATACTTTTCAAAGGCATTTCAAAGCAAGTTCTTTTCTTAATGTCCCTCCTAAACCCATTTTACAAGTTGAAGTACCTATGCTTTTCACCCACAACTTTACTTTACAGCTTTTTGAATGCCTCAACACCAAGAAATGCTTTTCAAAAGGCATTTCAGAACAAGTTCTTTTTTTAATGTCCCTCCTAATCCCCTTTTACAAGTTGAAGTACCCATCCTTTTCATCCACAACTTTACTTTACAGCTTTTTGAATGCCCCAACACCAAGCAATACTTTTCAAAAGGCATTTCAGAAAAGTTCTTTTCTTAATCTCCCTCCTAAACCCATCTTACAAGTTGAAGTACCCATCCTTTTCACCCACTACTTTACTTTAGAGCTTTTTGAATGCCCCAACACCAAGCAATACTTTTCAAAAGGCATTTCAGAACAAGTTCTTTTCTTAATTTCCCTCCTAAACCCATTTTACAAATTGAAGTACCCATCCTTTTCACCCACAACTTTACTTTACAGCTTTTTGAATGCCCCAACACCAGGCAATACTTTTCAAAAGGCATTTCAGAACAAGTTATTTTTCTTAATGTCTCTCCTAAACCCATTTTACTAGTTGAAGTACCCATCCTTTTCACCCACAACTTTACTTTACAGCTTTTTGTATGCCCAAACACCAAGCAACTTTACTTTAAAGCTTTTTGAATGCCCCAACACAAAGCAATACTTTTCAAAGGGCATTTCAGAACAAGTTCTTTTCTTAATGTCCCTCCTAAACCCATTTTACAAGTTGAAGTACCCATCCTTTTCACCACAACTTTACTATAAAACTTTTTGCAGACCCCAACACCATGCATTACTTTTCAAAAGGCATTTCAGAACAAGTTCTTTTATTAATGTCCATCCTAAACCCATTTTACAAATTGAAGTACCCATCCTTTTCACCCACAACTTTACTTTACAGCTTTTTGAATACCCCAACACCAATCAATACTTTTCAAAACGCCTTTCAGAACAAGTTCTTTTCTTCATGTCCCTCCTAAACCCAATTTAAAAGTTTAAGTACCCATCCATTTCACCAAAAAACTTACTTTCCCTCTTTTTTAATGCCCCAACACCAAGCAATACTTTTCAAAAGGCATTTCAGAACAAGTTCTTTTCTTAATGTCCCTCCTAAACCCATTTTACAAGTTGATGTACCCATCCGTTTCAACGACAACTTTACTTTACAGCCTTTTGAATGCCCCAACACCTAGCAATACTTTTCAAAAGGCATTTCAGGACAAGTTCTTTTCTTAATGTCCCTCCTAAACCCATTTTAAAAGTTGAAGTACCCATCCTTTTCACCACAACTTTTCTTCACATCAAAGAGAAAATTAGAAATAAAATGAAGCTTTTTATCTTCCTGGAAAATATTCACAATCATAGTATAACTTTTCCTATCTTCAACACTAAAATTTAGAACATTACTTTAAATTTTTTTTAAGTCTTTGGGAAAAATCTCAGAATCAAAGTGGAGCTCCTTATCTTCATAGTGAAATATTCAGTATCAATGTGTAACTTTTTCTATCTTCTATAAAAAATTTGGAGGAGAACTTTAAATTTATATCTTTGGGGAAAAATCTGAACTGAAGTGGAACCTTTTCATATTATTTGGCAAAATGGAATTGATCAATAAATAATTTCTTTTTTCATTGGGAAAATTCAGAAGAGAAGTTGAACTTTTCTTCACTTCGTTGAGAAAATTTAAAATTGAAGTAGAACTTTTTATCTTCCGGGAAAATATTCACAACTATGGTATAGCTTTTTCTATCTTCTACGGAAGAATTTAGAATAGAACTTTAAATTTCTTTGTGCCTTTTTGAAATTAAGAACTGAAGTGGAAAATTTTTATTTTCTCTGGAGAAATTAGAATTGAACTGTAAGTTCTTTAATAAAATTCAGAATTGAGTTAACTTTTCATGATCAAAGTATAACTTTTTCTATCTTCTATGAAAAATTTTGAACAGTAATTTAAATTTTTCCATCTCTTTGAGAAAAATCTGAACTGAAGTGGAAATTTTTTTTTTATTGAAAAAATAGAATGGATCTGTAACTTATTTCTTTTCATAGGGATAATTAGGAAAAGAACTTGAACTTTCCTTCACATCAATGAGAAAATTAGATATAAAATGAAGCTTTTTATCTTCCTGGAAAATATTCACAATCGTAGTATAACTTTTCCTATCTTCAACGCTACAATTTAGAACATTACTTTAAATTTTTTTTATGTCTTTGGGAAAAATCTCAGAATCAAAGTGGAGCTCCTGATCTTCATAGTGAAATATTCACGATCAATGTGTAACTTTTTCTATCTTCTACAAAGAATTTGGAGGAGAACTTTAAATTTATGTCTTTGGGAGAAAATCTGAATTGAAGTGGAACCTTTTTATATTATTTGGAAAAATAGAATTGATCAATAACTAATTTCTTTTTTCGTTGAGAAAATTCAGAAGAGAAGTTGAACTTTTCTTCACTTCGTTGAGAAAATTTAAATTTGAAGTAGAACTTTTTATCTTCTGGGAAAATATTCACAACTATGGTATAGCTTTTTCTATCTTCTACGGAAATTTTTAGAATAGAACTTTAAATTTCTTTATGTCTTTGTGAAATAAAGAACTTAAAAGGAAGATTTTTATTTTCTCTGGAGAAATTAGAATTGAAGTGTGTTCTTTGGTAAAATTCAGAAGAGAACTTGAACTTTTCTATCTTCTATGAAAAATTAGAATAGTATTTAAAATTTTTTCATCTCTTTGAGAAAAATCTGAACTGAAGTTTAACCTTTTTATATTATTTGGAAAAATAGAATTGATCAATAACTAATTTCTTTTTTCATTGAGAAAATTCAGACTATAACTTGAACTTTTCTTCACTTCGTTGATAAAATTTAATATTGAAGTAGAACTTTTTATCTTCCGGGAAAATATTCAAAACTACGGTATAGCTTTTTCTATCTTCTACGGAAAAATTTAGAACAGAACTTTAAATTTTTTCTGTCTTTGTGAAATTAAGAACTGAAGTGGAAGATTTTTATTTTCTCTGGAGAAATTAGAATTGAACTGTAAGTTCTTTAATAAAATTCAGAAGAGAACTGGAAATTTTCTATCTTCTATGAAAAATTTGGAACAGTATTTTAAATTTTTTCATCTCTTTGAGAAAAATCTGAACTGAAGTGGAACCTTGCTTGATGTTGTGGTGTGCAAATAAGTTGTAAAGTATAGTTATGGTGAAAAGGATGGGTACTTCAACTTGTAAAATGGGTTTAGGAGGGACATTAAGAAAAGAACTTGTTCTGTTATGCCTTTTGAAAAGTATTGCTTGGTGTTGGGGCATTAAAAAAGGTGTAAAGTAAAGTTGTGGGTGAAAAGGATGGGTACATCAACTTGTAAAATGGGTTTAGGAGGGACATTAAGAAAAGAACTTGTTCTGAAATGCCTTTTGAAAAGTATTGCTTGGTTTTGGAGCATTCAAAAAGTTGTAAAGGAAATATGTGGGTGAAAAGTATGGGTACTTCAACTTGTAAAATGGGTTTAGAAGGGACATTAAGAAAAGAACTTGTTCTGAAATTCCTTTTGAAAAGTATTGCTTGGTGTTGGGGCATTCAAAAAGCTGTAAAGTAAAGTGGTGGGGGAAAATGATGGGTACTTCAACTTGTAAAATGGGTTTAGAAGGAATATTAAGAATATAACTTGTTCTGAAATGCCTGTTGAAAAGTATTGCGTGGTGTTGGGGTATTCAAAAAGCTGTAAAATTGTGGGTGAAAAGGATGGGTACTTCAACTTGTAAAATGGGTTTAGGAGGGACATTAAGAAAAGAACTTGTTCTGAAATGCCTTTTGAAAAGTATTGCTTGGTGTTTGGGCATTCAAAAAGCTTCAAAGTAAAGTTGTTTGTGAAAAGGATGGGTACTTCAACTTGTAACATGGGTTTAGGAGGGACATTAAGAAAAGAACTTGTTCTGAAATGCCTTTTGAAAAGTATTGCTTGGTGTTGGGGTAATCAAAAGGCTGTAAATTAAATTTGTTGGTGAAAAGAATAGGTACATCAATTCTTAAATTGGGTTAAGGAGAGAAATTAAGAAAATGACTTGTTCTGAACTGTCTGTTGAAAAGTATTACTTGCTGTTGGGGCATTCAAAAAGTGTAAAATAAAGGTGTGGGTGTAAAGTTTTGGTACTTCAACTTTTAAAATGGTTTTAGGAGGAACATTAAGAAAATAACTTGTTCTGAAATGCCTGTTGAAAAGTATTGCTTGGTGTTGGGGTATTCAAAAAGCTGTAAAATTGTGGGTGAAAAGGATGGGTACTTCAACTTGTAAAATGGGTTTAGGAGGGACATTAAGAAAAGAACTTGTTCTGAAATGCCTTTTGAAAAGTATTGCTTGGTGTTGGGGCATTCAAAAAGCTGTAAAATAGTTGTGGGTGAAAAATATGGGATACTTCAACTTGTAAAATGGATTTAGGAGGGACATTAAGAAAAGAACTTGTTCTGAAATGCCTTTTGAAAAGTATTGCTTGGTGTTTGGGCATTCAAAAAGCTGTAAAGTAAAGTTGTTTGTGAAAAGGATGGGTACTTCAACTTGTAAAATGGGTTTAGGAGGGACATTAAGAAAAGAACTTGTTCTGACATGCCTTTTGAAAAGTATTGCTTTGTTTTTGGGCATTCAAAAAGCTGTAAAGTAAAGTTGTGGGTGAAAAGGATGGGCACTTCCACTTGTAAAATGGGTTTAGGAGGGACATTAAGGAAAGAACTTGTTCTGACATGCCTTTTGAAAAGTATTGCTTTGTGTTGGGGCATTCAAAAAGCTGTAAAGTAAAGTTGTAGGTGAAAAGGATGGGCACTTCCACTTGTAAAATGGGTTTAGGAGGGACATTAAGGAAAGAACTGGTTTTGAAATGCCTTTTGAAAAGTATTGCTTGGTGTTGGGGCATTCAAAAAGCTGTAAAGTAAGGTTGTTGGTGAAAAGGATGGGTACTTCAACTTGTAAAATGGTTTAGGAGGGACATTAAGAAAAGAACTTGTTCTGAAATGCCTTTGAAAAGTATTGCTTGGTGTTGGGGCATTCAAAAAGCTGGAATGTAAAGTTGTGGGTGAAAAAGATGGGATACTTCAACTTTTAAAATGGGTTTAGGAGGTACATTAAGAAAAGAACTTGTTCTGAAATGCCTTTTGAAAAGTATTGCTTGGTGTTAGGGCATTCAGAAAGCTGTAAAGTACAGTTTTGGGTGAAAAAGATGGGTACTTCAACTTGTAAAATGGGTTTAGGAGGGACATTAAGAAAATAACTTGTTCTGAAATGCCTTTTGAAAAGTATTGCTTGGTGTTGGGGTATTCAAAAAGCTGTAAAGTAAAGTTGTGGGAGAAAAGGATGGGTACTTCAACTTGTAAAATGGGTTTAGGGGGGAAATCAAGAAAAGAACTTGCCTTTTGAAAAGTATTGATTGGTGTTGGAGCATTCAAATAGCTGTAAAGTAAAGTTGTGGGTGAAAAGGATGGGAACTACAACTTGTAAAATGGGTTTAGGATAGACATTAAGAAAAGAACTTGTTCTGAAATGCCCTTTGAAAAGTATTGCTTGGTGTTGGGGCATTCAAAAAGCAGTAAAGTAAAGTTTTGGGTGAAAAGGATGGGTAAATCAACTTGTAAAATGGGTTTAGTAGGGACATTAAGAAAAGAACTTGTTCTGAAATGCCTTTGGAAAGTATTGCTTGGTGTTGGGGTATGCAAAAAGCTGTAAAGTAAAGTTGTGGGTGAAAAGGATGGATAATTCAACTTGTAAATGGGATTTAAGAGGGACATTAAGGAAAGAACTTGTTCTGAAATGCCTTTGAAAAGTATTGCTTGGTGTTGGGGCATTCAAAAAGCTGTAAAGCAAAGTTGTGGGTGAAAAGGATGGGTACTTCAACTTGTAAAGTGGGTTCTAATTAAGTGTTCCAATCAATATAAGCATTCGATTTTGTTTATACGCCAGTGAATGGAATTGTTTATTTAATATATTTCCATTTATATTCTGTGAGAAGGCGTGTTCCAATCAATATAAGCATTCGGTTTTGTTTATACGCCAGTGAACGGAATTGTTTATTTAATATATTTCCATTTATATTCTGTGAGAAGGCGTGATCCAATCAATATAAGCATTAGGTTTTGTTTATACGCCAGTGAAGGGAATTGTTTATTTAATATATTTCCATTTATATTCTGTGAGAAGGCGTGTTCCAATCAATATAAGCATTCGATTTTGTTTATACGCCAGTGAATGGAATTGTTTATTTAATATGTGAGTTTTCTTTTCCCATTTATTTATATTTTTTCTTTTGTTTGTTTAGTATGTTTTTTATGTTGATGTAAGAAATTTTTTTGTTTTTTTTCGTTGAGAAAGGCTCCCGGATGTGGGGCCGAAATATTCGGAGTATTTTTGTTTAATTAACTGTTTTGTATCTCAGCTCAGTAGCGGGGTCTTTCAGCACAGACATCTCTGGTGTCTCTGGCTGACTATTTATTTCTATCCTTATTTTTGTGTGATGATGATGAAAATTAGCGCTGATTTTGTAAATCGGCGCCGAAAACTAGAAAATTTTTCAAGCTCAAATCGACGCCGATTTCTTTTAAAATCGGCGCTGATTTGGAGAAATCAGCTACGTGCGCCCAGTCCTTAATACCGAACCTGTATCCTTTATTAAGCATGGGTTTGCTGCTAAAGAGAAAGTGATATAATTTTTTTTTAAACTTCATGCCTTTTTCTTTCATAGGGACATAAAGGAATAAAAAAATTTGGACATAAAATGTTTTTCCCGAAGAAAAGAAGTATTTGAGAGTTGCAAAGCCAATGTTTTGCCAGCACGAAATATAATTTTTTTATAACAAAAACAGATAGCAGCGTGTACTTGAGGATAATGTTTTTCACAAATATTTCGTCTTCAGTTAAAAGTAAAAATAAGTTAATCCCTGCTAAAAAGTAAAAAAATATGCTATGCATCGAATCTGAATGTCTCAAAAGTTTTTTTTTCTTTTTTTTTTTAAAAAGAAATAAAAATTGGAAAAAATCGTCGTCTATTCCTTCGCGTCTTAATTGAAAAAACAAACAACAAACATACTAAGTCTGGAATCCTTCCCTTTAGTAGACAAAGCATTTTATAATACAGAAGATGGACAGAGTCATTTTTGTAATATCGTTTTGAATTAACACAAAATGTTTTTCGAAGTAAATTTCGAAAACAGCTAGGAATATTAGCGAAAATTTTTAAGCGTTGTTATAGCGTTGTAAACGTAGAATTTTTTTGTTTGCAAAATTCGTATCTTTAATGTTCGAAACATTCTATAGAAATACTGAACAATCTTATCAAGTTGCAACTGTCTTTTCCGAATTTTATCATTCACTTAATTATACTAATTTGATGGAAGTGCAGCCAGTCTATATATGCTTAAGGTTAAAGGGGAGGATTTGGTTTTCTCTCCCTTCCTGTAATCTTATTTCGTTCAAATTTTAGCTTCTTATATGGGTTTATTCTCTAATGGTTATGCTATATGTTATATTTGAAATGAAAAACATATTAGTATCTGTAGTGTTCCAGCTACAGCTTTTTAGGGCTATTTCTGAAACTGGGTTTGCCTGAAATGATGTATTGGTCCACTACCCTACATTTTTATTGTTTAAATCGTAAAAGTAAAGGGATCTAATATGAATCAAGGTTGCCAATATAAATTTACCACAGGGTGTAGCCCCGCATAAAATATTCCAGGGAAGAAGAGCTAAGATTTGAAAGGCTCTATATGTTTCCAATACAGAAAAATGTTGCACTGTTTGTGTATGCTGTGTTTTCTAAGGGGTTCTATTTTTTTTCCCCCTCCCACTTGTTGGAACTCATTTTTCATATTTATTTTGTTTGTAGCTTAGGTAGCCCCTAGTGAATATAGTTTTATGTGGATATTTTTACGCTGACAGACATATCTTAGGACCTTAAACATTCTAGAAGGAGCAAGACCTCCATGTTCATGAAATGAAGTGAACTGGCCAAAAGTAATTTCCAAAGCACCCAATCTGTAGTTTATGCAATCTTCATGTGGCCTTAAGCCTCTACTATCTGTCAAACAAGATGTGGAAAGGGAGCAGCAAACTAAAATTTCGGCTCATGCTTTCAATTTTTGGGAAACTATTCGTTTGCCTAGCACTTGTCATGGGCGATAAATGATTTGACTACGTCCATCACGTTTTTTATGTGTCGAGCATAGATTCATTACCAGGGTGGCCACGTGTAGCATGAAAGTGTTATTTGGCAATATTTCATTATGTGTAGCACTGCAGCATGTGCCCAGGGTCGCCAAGTGCAGCATAAAAATGCAGTTTTCTTACTATAACAGTCAATTTTTAGACTTTAGCACTAAAATCGCTGTGTAGCATGCAAATTTGGACAATTGATGCTCTTTTGGAACTGACTGTGGTGGCAACCCTGTTCATCACTGCTTGATACCTTACATATATTAGTTCGAGTAAATCTAGCTATTTGTTTCAAGAATTGTAGAAGTTTAAAAGCATTAAATAAAAAAAAACAATTTTTTTTTAACTGAAAGTAAGGAGCGACATTAAAACTTAAAACGAACAGAAATTATTCCTCGTGTGAAAGGGGCTGTCCCCTCCTCAACGCCTCGCTCTTTACGCTAAAGTTTTTTATTGTTTAAAAAAATAGAGTTTTGAGCAAGTCAAACTTTTGCGTAAAGAGCGAGGCGTTGAGGAGGGGACAGCCCCTTTCATATACGGATTAATTTCTGTTCCTTTTAAATTTTAACGTCGCTCCTTACTTTCAGTTAAAAAAAACTTGTTTTTTTATTTAAATTTTGAACTTTTTTGAATTAATGCAGGTTTTTATTTTGGCTCACCGTACATAAATAATTAAAACCAAATTTACATTTTAATTTTACTTTTATTTGGTTAAATGGCTTTCTCGAACGTTGTTTAATTTTATTTACGAACGTTTTTATTAGTAATAATTATACGTAACCTACGAGTTAACTTACGTAACGAATTTCTACATTCATATATTTTTAATACGTATATTAGGGAGTTTGCCCCCTATTCAATACCTCGCTGTTTAGGCTAAAGTTTGAATTTTGTTCCAATTCTTTAAAAATGACCCCTTAATCACAAAGGCCGTTAATTAGAATAAATAGCTCTTATGAAAGTACTAAAAAATCTTTGGCTTAAAGAGCGAGGTATTGACTAGGGGCCGAACCCAACCATATACATAATATTTTCTTTTCGTTTTAAGTTTTGATGTTGCTCCTTACTTTCAGTTGAAAAACTTGTTTTTTTTTATTTAATTTCTGATCTTTTTTTTAAATAATGCTGGGAAATCTGGCGAGGGACATAGCAATGTCCCTTCCCACATAAAAACTTCCTCCATGTAAAGATCCTCCCACATAACCCCTCACCCATCCAACCTCCTACTACCAGAAGAAATCCCCCCTGAAAACGTCTGTATACTTCTCAATAACCAATACTATATGTTAACGTTGGGTAAAGTTCATAACTCTCAGCCCTCCCCCAGGAGACTTTGGGGGATTAAGTCATCCTAAAAGACATAGTTATCATATTTTCGACCATGCTGAACAAAATGGCTATCTCAGAATTTTGATCGGGTAACTTTTGGAAAAAAATGAGCATGGAAGGGGGCCTAGTTGCCCTCCATTTTTTGGCCACTTAAAAAGGGCACTAGAGCTTTTAATTTCCTTTCCAATGAGCCCTCTCACGATATTCTAGGACCACTGGGTCGATACAATAACCCCTGGGAAAAAAACACGCATCCGTGCTATTTCTTCTGGCAAAAAATATAAAATTCCACATTTCTGTAGATAGAAGCTTGAAACCTGTACAGTAGGGTTATCTGATACGCTGAATTGGATGGTATGATTTTCATTAAGGTTCTATAAATTTTAGGGGGTCTTTCCCCCTTTGTTCGAAAATCAGCCAAATTTTCTCATGTGCGTAACTTTTGATGAGTAGGACTAAACTTGATGAAACTTATATATTTGAAATCAGAATTAAAATTTGATTCTTTTGATGTATCTACTGGTATCAAAATCCCGTTTTTAGAGTTTCGGTTACTATTGAGCCCTGTGGCTCCTTACTTACAGTTCGTTACCACGAACTGTTTGAAACGTCTAGGAAGAGTCTATTCGGAAACCAAATACACAACGAGGAAATTTCGTCTAGATAATTGTGTTTCTGTTAACAACAACTCTTTATCTGCTTCTGATCGCACACCAGAAGGAGCAGAAGTATACAGTCGTGCATTTTAACAAGAGAAGAGAAGACAGAACAAAAAATTTGACAGAGCAAGTTCTGTACTATAGTTTTACTGTGAACTCTCGTATCAATCTTACTTTTATCAAATGTTTTGGGAGGGGAATAACCCTTTGGCTGTACACAAGTCCCAGTCAATGAGGCTGAAGTTATCAGAATATTTTCCAAAGAAATGCCAAAGCAGAGCAAATCATATTTTAGGCCCAAATTCTTCAATTTCTCCTCTGGGTTCCGCTTCTCACCCATTCTAGTTCCTAGCGAATGTAACTCTGTCTGGAGATTTTTACACTGAAAGACATCTCTTAGGACCTTAATGATCCTTACTGAAGTATTTTCTTTATCCCCAAACGGAAGGAAACGTGTTTTAGGCCTAATTTAGCATTTTCCTCAGGGGAGAGCTTATTTTTTTAACTTTTTTCGGTGTTAAAAACACCTTTTTACACTTTTTAACACATTGAAAATAAGCTAAAATTATATTGGGCGAAATTGGTAAAAATAAACAAAATCTGTTTATTATAAACAAGTTTAGTAAAAAGAGAGTTTTAGAATGAAAAGTAATGTTGAAATTAAGTCTTACAAAAATGAAACTCAACAAGAAACTAAATTTTATCTTTATTGTAATGAAAAAAATATCCCAGATTCTGATAAACTATGCTTGGCCTAAGACAAGCTGGCATAATCACAGGCAGCGCAATAGCGCTGCCTAAGTAAAGAACGCTGTTGGCACAATGTAGTATTTATTTTTTGTTTCTTTTAGACCAGGGCACTTCGTATCGAAGGATTTGTCGTAAACTTCGAAAAGGGCTCATTCGATTGGAAAGTGGAATGGCTAGTGCCCTTTTTAATTGTCGAAAGTGATTGGATGGCAACTAACACCGCTTTCACGCCCAATCCCCAAAAATATCCAATCAAAATTTTGAGATAGCCATTTTGTTACACCTAGTTCAAAGATCTGGAAATTATATCTTTGAGGAGGACACTCCCCCCAGAGCCCTCAGGGCAAGGGTTGTAAGTTATGCCTTGGGGGCATATAAGGTTTTTATTGAAAAAGTTGTCGTAGAAAATTGAAAAAGGGCTCATTCGATTGGAAATTAAAAGGGCTAGTGCCCTTTTAATAGTCGAAAGTGATTGGAGGGCAACTAACCCCCCTCTCACGCCCACCATTTCCCTAAACACATCCAATCAAAATTTTTAGATATCCATTTTATTCAACGTAGTTGAAAGTTTTGAACATTAGGTCTTTGAGGATGAGGGCAACTAACTTCCTCCCACGTCCACCATTTCCCCAAACACATCCAAACAAAGTTTTGAGATAGCCATTTTGTTCAACGTAGTTGAAAGATATGGAAATTATGTTTTTAAGGAGGACACTCCCCCCCCCCCACAGCCCTCAGGGCAAGGGTTGTAAGTTAGGACCTGGGGGCATATAAGGTTTTTATAGAAAATGTTGTAAAACTTCAAAAAGGGCTCGATTGGAAATTGAAAGGGCTAGTGCCTTTTTAATAGTTGAAAGTAATTGGAGGGCAACTAACCCCCCTCTCACGCCACAATTTCCCCAGACACATCCAATCAAAATTTTAAGACAGCCATTTTGTTCAACGTAGTTGAAAGATCGGAAATTATGTTTTTGAGGAGGACACTCCCCCCACAGCCCTAACGGCAGGGGTTGTAAGTTATGCCCTGGGGGCATATAAGGTTTTTATAGAAATCGTTGTCGTAGAAACTTCAAAAAGGGCTTATTCGATTGGAAATTCAAAGGGCCAGTGGCGTTTTTAATAGTCGAAAGTGATTGGAGGCCAACTAACCTCCCTCTCACGCTCACCATTTCCCCAAACACATCCAATCAAATATTTGATAGAAATTTTGTTCAACGTAGTTGAAAGGTCTGAAAATTATGTCTTTGAGGATGACACTCCCCCACAGCCCTTAGGGCAAGGGTTGTAAGTTATGCCCTGGGGGCATATAAGGTTCTTATAGAAAGCGTTGTCGTAAAAACTTCAAAAGGGTTCACTCGATTGGAAATTGAAAGGGCTAGTGCCCTTTTTATTAGTTGAAAGTAATTGGAGGGCAACTAACACTCTCTCTCACGCCCACCATTTCGCCAAACATATCCAATCAAAATTTTGAGACAGTCATTTTGTTCAACGTAGTTGAAAGTTCCAGAAATTTGGTCTTTGAGGATGAGAACCCTCCACAGCCCTTAGGGCAAGGGTTGTAAGTTGTGCCCTGGGGGCATATAAGATTTTTATAGAAAATGTTGTCGTAGAAACTTTAAAAAGGAGTCATTGGATTGGAAATTGAAAGGGCTAGGGCCCTTTTTAATAGTCAAAAGTGATTGGGGGCAACTAACCCCGCTCTCATGCCCACCATTTCCCGAAAACATTCAATAAAAATTTTGAGATTTGAGAACAAGCCACTTTGTTCAACGTAGTTGAAAGGTCCGGAAATTGTGTCTTTGAGGATGACAAACCCCCCACATCCCCCAGGGCAAAGGTTCTAAGTTATGACCTTGGGGTACATAATGTTTTATAAAAAAATGTTGTCGTAGAAACTTCAAAACAGCTCATTCAATTGTAAATTGAAAGGGCTAGTCGAAAGTGTTTGGAGGGCAACTAACCCCCCTCTCACGCCAACCATTTCCCCAAACACATCCAATCAAAATTTTGAGATAGAAATTTTGTGCAACATAGTTGAAAGGTCCGGAAATTATGTCTTTGAGGGTGACACTTTCCCACAGTCCTCAGGGCAAGCGTTTTAAGTTAAGCCCTGGTGGCATATAAGGTTCTTATAGAAAGCGTTGTCACAAAAACTTCAAAAAGGGCTCACTCGATTGGAAATTGAAAGGGCTAAGGCCCTTTTTAATAGTTGAAAGTAATTGGAGGGCAACTACCCCCCCCTCTCACGCCCACCATTTCGCCACACACATCCAATCAAAATTTGAGACAGTCATTTTGTTCAACGTAGTTGAAAGTTTTAGAAATTAGGTCTTTGAGGATGAGAACCCTCCACAGCCCTTAGGGCAAGGGTTGTAAGTTGTGCCCTGGGGGCGTATAAGGTTTTTATAGAAAATGTTGTCGTAGAAACTTTAAAAAGGAGTCATTGGATTGGAAATTGAAAGGGCTAGGGCCCTTTTTAATAGTCAAAAGTGATTGGGGGCGACTAACCCCGCTCTCATGCCCACCATTTCCCGAAAACATTCAGTCAAAATTTTCAGATAGCCATTTTGTTCAACGTAGTTGAAAGGTCCGGAAATTGTGTCTTTGAGGATGATAAACCCCCTCCACATCCCCCAGGGCAAAGGTTGTAAGTTATGCCCTTGGGGTATATAAGGTTCTTATAGAAAGTGTTGTCGTAGAAACTTCAAAATCGGCTCATTCAATTGGGAATTAAAAGGGCTAGTGCCCTTTTTGATAGTTGAAAAAAATTGCAGGGAAACTAACCTGGGGGACATTCGATTGGAAATTGTAAAGGCTAGTGACCTTTTTAATAGTCAAAAGTGATTGGGGGCAACTAACCCACAGCCCTCGGGGCAAGGGTTGTAAGTTAAGCCTTGGGGGCATATAAGGTTCCTATAGAAAACGTTGTCGCAAAAACTTCAAAAAGGGCTCACTCGATTGGAAATTGAAAGGGCTTTTGCCCTTTTTAATAGTTGAAAGAAAATGGAGGGAAACTACCCCCCCCCCTCTCACGCCCACCATTTCGCCAAACACGTCCAATCAAAATTTTGAGACAGCCATTTTGTTCAACGTAGTTGAAAGTTCTAGAAATTAGGTCTTTGAGGATGACAACCCTCCACAGCCCTTAGGGCTAGGGTTGTAAGTTCTGCCCTGGGGGCACATGAGGTTTTTATAGAAAGTGTTGTCGTATAAACTTTAAAAAGGGGTCATTCGGTTGAAAATTGAAAGAGCTAGTGCCCTTTTTAATAGTCGAAAGTGATTGGGGGCAACTAACCCCCCTCTCATGCCCACCATTTCCCTGAAAAAATTAAATCACAATTTTGAGATAGCCATTTTGTTCAACGTAGTTGAAAGGTCCGGAAATTGTGTCTTTGAGGATGACATACCCCCCACAGCCCTCAGGGCAAAGGTTGTAGGTTATGCCACTGTCGCAGATAAGGTTGTTATAGAAAGCGTTGTCGTAGAAACTTCAAAAACGGCTCATTCAATTGGGAATTGAGAGGGCTAATTCCCTTATTAATAGTCAAAAGCCCACGTCCATCATTTTCCCAAACACTTCCGATCAACATTTTGATATAGCCAGTTTTTTTAGCATTCTTGAAGGGTCCGGAAATTACGTTTTTGGGTATGACCCCCCCCCACAGCCCTCAGGGTTAAGGTGTTAAGTTATGTCCTGGGGGCATATAATGTTTTTATAGAAAACATTGTTGGAAAGACCTGAAAGCGGCCTCATTCGATTTGAAATTGAAAGGGAATTTGCCCTTTTTAATAGTCGAAAGTAATTGGAGGGATAATCCCCCCCCCCCGCGCCCATCATTTCTCCAAACATTTTCGATCAACATTTTGATTTGGCCATTTTGTTCAACGTAGTTGAAAGATCTGGAAATAATGTCTTTGAAGATGACAACCCTCCCCCCCCCCATAGCCCTCGGGGCAAAGGTTGTTACTTGTGCCCTGGGGGAACATAAGGTTTTATAGAATTTTTTGTCGCAGTACATTCAATAAGGGATGTTTTGATTGGATATGGATAGGAATAGTGCCTTTCTTATTATTCGAAAGTGATTAGAGGCCAAATCTCCCCCCCCCTCCCCATACGCCCATCATTTCCCCAAACACTTCCAATCTAAATTTTAAGATAGTCATTTTGTTCAGAGTTTCAGAAAGGTCTGGAAATTATGTCTTTGAGAATAAAAAATCCCCCCAGCCCTCATGGCCAGGGTTGTAAGTTATGTCCTGGAAACATATAAGGTTTTATGGAAAGCATGGTCACATAAACCTCGGAGGGGGCTCATTGGATTGGTAATTAGACGCTATAGTGTTCTTTTTAAGAGTCAAAGTGATCAAAGGGCAGCTACCCCCTCCACACACACACACACACACACACAAGTCACATTGTCCCAAAATGCATCTAATAGAAATTTTGAGACAGCTATTCTATTCAAATAGTCTAAATATCATATAACAAGGCTTTTGGGGTCGAAATAAACCCCAGAGATTAGGGGCATTGGTCTAAGTTATGCCCAGTGGTATTTAAGGTTTATTAAGGAAGAGATGGTTGTTTAACTTTAGAAGAGGCTCAATCTTTCTCCCTGAAAAAGACTATGTCAACACAAAACAAACAGAAATTAATTAGAAAACTTTTTCCACTGAATAAGTTTTTTTTTAAGTAAAGAACTACATTAAACAAAAATTAACAAAAATAGAATCAAATAATCTACCAATAATACATCTACCACAAATCAGTATCAATAAATTAATGAAGCCCAAAATAAACAGAAATTAAAATAAATAACTGAGTCAAACTTAGTACGAGATGAAATTAATATGAGTAGGGTTCTAAACCCCAAGCTTTCCAAAAGCCAAAATATAATTTGTAATTTACTGAAAAAAATTCTTTGAAATGTTTTCACTTTTATAACTTCAAGAAATCAAAAATTAATTAAGATTTTAAGGAACAAATATCAGCATATGTATATTAAACTGACGATGCACATATTGTTTTAGTAAATTCATTTTAATTTTTTCAGTAAAATACGAATTATATTCTGGCTTTTAGAAAGCTTGGAATTTAGAACCCTACTCATATTAATTCCTGCTCATTTTGAGTTTGACTCTGTTATATAATAATAATAATAATTTATTTATTACCCACTATAAGAAAGAAGCGGAGTACATCAAGAACAAAAAAAAAAAAAAAAAAAAAAGCAAAATCGCAAACTTAATAATTATTTACATAAAACGACGTAAATTATGGTGCGCAGTATATTTTAATTTCTATTTGTTTTGGGTTTCATTTATTTATTGATACTGATTTGTGGTAGTTGTATGCATGGTAGATTATTTGATTCTATTTTTGTTCGTTTTTGGTTTAATGGAGTTCTTTACTTCTTTTTTAACAAACTTATTTTGTGGAAAAAGTTTTTTTAATTAATTTGAAAATCAACGATGTTTTCATTGTATTGAGTGGAACACACTTGTCCTCTGTCACCCAAAAACAACATTTACGACCTTTCAAAAGTCTTCCTAAATCTTTTGATGCATTAAACCTGGCATATACGTAGAGAGATTGAGGATGAAGGGGGTCTGGGTTCACCTAGGATACCCTAACTTTAATGATTTTCCTTGTATTTTATAAAATCATGGTAATTAGAAAATATCTCTCCTCTAGAAATACAAAAAACATGCAGATATTCTTTTTTAGATAAACGTTTCCCTGTTCGATACACTGCCTCTGTCAAGTGCTCCAATACCTGATGATCTACGGAATGAGCTAGAATTTTATCTTCCAACTTCAGAGACGTTGCAAGAGACTGAATGCTTTCAAAAAACATTTTGTGAAAATTTACTGGAAACCGAAAGCCTGAAATACAAGGACAATATGCTACTCTTCTATTCTTTGTGAGTAAAAATTATATTTTATTCATAGTGGCTGGACGTATTTTTCTTTTTTTGTAAGATTAGCCGTCTGTAATTGTATAATTTTTTTTTTAACAAACTGTCTCTTGAATAAAATTTTTAATCTACTAAAATAAGAATTTAAAATCATTTCTTCTTTATTAATTTTTTGTAAACGTATCAGTAGTTTCAAAAACAAGTTAGAGTTGTGAAAAGGTTTTTTTTGAATTTGGGTTAAAATGAATTTGAGTAGTCTCACCTTTGTCACTCAAAATTCTTGCATAATAATCATATTCAACGTCTTAAAAGTTTTGACTTTTTTTTAGCAAAACCTAATTTTAGCACCAATACTGTTATTAAGTGTTGTACTAAAACTCCCACAAAGTTTTTTACTTGCTAATATGGTTCTCTATGTTTAATTAATTCATTTGTTTTTATCAAGATGATGTAAATTGGTTGTAAATTGTATTTTTTTTTTGGGGGGGGGGGGCGAGTAGATGACCTGGTAATTAACAGAGAAGCAGATAAGCGGTGGATAGAGAAATTATCACCCTCCCCCCACAGAAAAATTATATAATTTATAATTTATAAAATTATATAATTCTTAAATATTATATATATATATATATATATATATATATATATATATATATATATATATATATATATATATATATATATATATATATATATATATATATATATATATATATATATATATATATATATATATATATATATATATATATATATATATATATATATATATATATATATATATATATATATATATATATATATATATATATATATATATATATATATATATATATATATATATATATATATTAAAGTGCTACAAGTTTTGATAATTTTGACCTTAAAAAACACTTTTTTGTAATCAATTCATCCCAAATTTTGCATTCTAATATTCCTCTACATATGCACACACAAGTTCAGTTGCTGAATACTGGCCTCTGCTCCACTTCATGGAACGGTTGCGCCATTCACCTTCTTTTGATCTCGCCATTGATAGCCACTACTGTAACGGTGCCAATTATAGTAATTTCGTGTGATTAGACGAACCATCTTTATGCGTAGGAATGTGTGACCAAAACGAATGTGTTTTCTTTTCCAGAATCTGAGACAGTTTTATAAGTATTGCCAGAACCGGTACTTTTGAAATAATCTAATGCAAAATAAGACAAACAATCGACATCCCATAGCCTTTTCAACAATGGATATTATCTCTTCTGAAAGTATGTCTCCAAATAAACGTTTTGGATATAAATAGATATTCAACTTTGATCAATGTTTCATAAATCAAAATCTTTTTTAAATCTTAAACGCGGATGTTATTTGCTCTCTACTGGCAACATTTTAATCAAAAATTAACAACCAAAATAATAATGCAGTTTTTTGGTAAGCTAAAATTTTCTCAATGTATATATTCCTTGGCAATCTAGTTGGTTTCATCATTGTAAAACACAAGGTATCTTCAAAGTTTAACATACCTTTTTCATACCAATACATAACTCGATAATAATTCCAGAAATATCAATCTGAAATTCATTCTAATTCAATTTTATGTTGGGTTTGGTCATGCCCAAGTCTGTTGAGAACATCGACAAAACTGATGTTTTTCCAACATTCGAGGAAGAGCAACAAAATTCGTCTTCGTCGTTTTTTTGCCAAAACTTTTGTAAAGTCATTCTCTTTTGTCTCAGAAACTGACCCACCCATCTTAAGGAAGAACATACCTTTTCTGTCTATTTCCATGTTTTGGTTAAAAAAAATCAGGTCGGCTTCATGTACTAATTAAAGAAGGTGTTTATTACTGCCTTGATATCTACTAAATTAAGTCTGTTTAAGTGCGATGGGCCACTCGCATCGTCTATTTTTGTGTCTTTTTTTTTTAATTATAGTGCTGTCAGATTGCCAATCCGTAACGGACGCTACTTAGTGTAGCAAGTTCTAATGGCAAATGTGCATTCGCTATCTCTAAATTTGCCCGATGCCATGTGGTAGGTGCGGTTGGGTGCCCGATGGTCTCGTCACTCAAAAAGAGGAGCTTTCTTATAGCATATGTTCTGTCTGATGAGACAGGCAAGGGATGAAAAAAGATAATATACATGGAAAACTAGATCTATGAATACCTACTGTTCATATTGAGTCTTTAAAATTTTATTGTTACTCCACTGTTCATTAGTCAACATGTGCTAGACGTCCCAAAAGTCATGTACCATTCTGATCGTCTCTACAATGTTCATCTTGTGTAAGATCAACATAAGCATTTTTATGAGTTTGATCCTGACACTTGAATGAAGTGCAACTTCTTAGTCAATCTATGCATGCTATTCAATTTTAATTAATCTTAATTAATTTTAATTTAATCTTAGTTTTTTCTGATACTGTGTTTTACATTTAAATAAAAGGATGGCTAATTCATAAGTTACACCACAAGGCGTCACTGTTGACTATCTTGTTTTGTTCCTCAAAGCAGAAGTTATAAAATTTATTTATCTTTTTAGCTTGTCTCCGGATGCAGAAGCAAACCCTTGGCTTCTCCAGTCGTTAACTGCAGCCCGAAAGAATCACTGCTCTGTGTTTTACTGCAGTCAGGAAAGATGAAAGCTTGAAAACTGCCCGCGTTGATGTTGCAATTCTTAGTCTCCGAAATTTCTATTTATTCTATGATATTTATATTTTTGTTTTTTTTTCTTTTTAGAGTTGATATTGGCAATTTATGTTTTGATAATTGAATTATTTATTTTTTGATTTTGATTAAATATTTTTTTTTCCTATATTTTCTTTT
Organism: Artemia sp. Qi Xiang Cuo; assembly: GCF_049724085.1. Taxonomy (NCBI): domain Eukaryota; kingdom Metazoa; phylum Arthropoda; class Branchiopoda; order Anostraca; family Artemiidae; genus Artemia; species Artemia sp. Qi Xiang Cuo. The sequence goes on along the minus strand of NC_142800.1, from coordinate 36,603,399 downwards.
TTGTTATTATAGTACCATTTTTATTACCAATTCATAACCAAAATTAATTAGGGGTAAATTACCGAAATATCTTAAAAATCAGAAGCAAGATTTGGGCAGGAGGGCAGGACTAAAAACCGTTAAAATGGATAATATTAAAATGGTTTGAGGGAAAATTGAAGGTACTCGTCAACCTTATTCCAGATTAGAAACGCAGTACCTAACAATGATACAAAATAACTAGCTAGATTACATACACATCTTAAATAACTTAATTGAAATGTTCATTACTACAATTTTGGTTTTAAGATAGGCCGTTAATGCACCGACAGGCTTTTTTATGCACACCACCTACCCCTGGTGTTTTGCCACAGCGGTGCTACTGCTAATAATAAAACATGAATTAATAAAATAGACAATGAATTGAAGAAGTAATCTTTCGTAGGATTCTGTAATACATTAGTTAGTGTAAAGATGTAACTGTAAGTACGTTCACTGATAATAACAAACTGTTAAATAAAAAAATTTTTTTTTTTAACTGAAAGGAGCGACAATAAAACTTAAAACGAACAGAAATGATTACTTATATGAAAAAGACTGCCCCCTCCTCAACACCTTGCTCTTTGCACTAAAGTTTGACTTTTAGTCACAAATCTACTTTTTAAAACAATTAAAAGTTTAGAGTAAAGAGGGAAGCATTGAGGAGGGAACAGCCCCTTTTATATGCGGAATAATTTCTGTTCGTTTTAAGTTTCAATGTCGCTCCTTACTTTCAATTAAAAAAACTTATTTTTTTATTTAATTTCTGAACGTTTTTCAACTAATGCAGGTTTGAATTTGGCTCAGAGTACATGAAAAATTAAAACAAAATTGCATATTAATCTTGGCAGATTTATTCCGTATACCCTCTTCAATACATTGCTCTTTACGCTAAACCTGTTAGCACTTTTAAAAAAGCTTCCTATTCTAATTAAACGGCCCCCGGGTTTCAGTAGACCCTCTTAAATAATTGGGACAAACAGTCAAACTTTAGCCTAAAGGGCAAGGTTTTGAAGAGTGGACAACCCTTCATACATGGAATAATTTCTGTTCGTTTTTCAAATAATGCCGGTAAATGCTGGCTAACCATCTATGAAATATACCCCTCCCTCTCACGGGAAACTCCTCCGTGGAAATTTCATTCAAAGTAAAGTGCACCTGCCCCACTCCCGTCAAATTCCCTCCAGATAGTTCCATCCTCTCTGAAAATCCCCCCTCCCTGTAAAATTGCTTGCGAATAATTTAGCCTGGAAAATTATCCATAGCATTCTTTCATTTGAATAAGACTTTAATCTCTAATCCGTTTCTCGAACACTCCAGAAATGACCCCTCCTGTGGAAATTATTTTCTGTAAATCAAAACGCAAGGAAAAAAGCACCTGGATAATTACCCCAAACATCTCCACATGAAAAATTTGGTAAAGAGAATGTCAGACAATTAAAAAGAATTTCGTTAAGCAATTCTGTCGAGTCCCCTCAGTGTAACATTTCCTTTGGAATATTTACGCGAGATTACCAAGGATAATTCTCCCTCTAGAAATCCACCCCAAGCACAAACCCAAACCCCCCACCCCATAAAAAAAATTCTGTATACTTACCCATAAAAAATATCATACGTAAACAATGGGCGAATTTCATAACTTACAGGCCACTCCCCCCGGACTGTGGGAGGTCATTTTACACCTAAAGACATAACTATTTGATCTTTTGACTAAACTAAACGAAATGGCTATCTAAAAATTTTGATCGGATAATTTTGGGGGAAAACGGGCATGGGAGGGACCAAGTTGCCCTCCAATCTATTTGGTCACTTAAAAAGGGCATTAGAGATTTTAATTTCTGTTCGAATGCACCCTATTCGGATCTTCTAGGACCATTATTTCAATACGATTACCCCGGAAAAGAAAACAACAGCAAACACGCATCCGTGATCTGTCTTCTGGCAAAAATAGCAAATTCCTCATTTTTGCAGATAGGAGCATCAAACTTCTATAGTAGAGTTCTCTTGTACACTGAATCTGATAGTGTAATTTTCATTAATATTCCTTTGATATTAGGGAGTCTTTCCCCCCTGTTAAAAAAATCGGGCAAATTTTCTCGTAACTTTTGATGGGTAATATTAAACTTGATAAATCTTCTAGGCCTATATTTGGAATCAGAACAATAAGCTGATTCTTTTGATGTATCTATTGATATTAAAATTCCGTTTTTCAGAGTTTTGGTTACTATTGAGCCGACTCGCTTCTTACTTACAGTTCGTTACTATGAACTGTTTGATATATATCATGTAATTAATTTTTAGACGGAATAAAAAAAGATTCAATTTATTTTATTTTTATTATTCATTTAACACAAAGCTACCACAAAACTGTTAATGCTGTTTTTTTTAGCTTCAAGCAAAATCTATAAGAATTGCACAAAATAAAATGAAAAACAAGCAAAGATGAGATTTAAAACAAAAAGAAATTATTCTAAATCCAGGTGGTCGCCACTCTTTACACGTAAGCTCTAATTTTTGTCACAATACTTTGAGAACTAAACTGGTCTATATTATGTATTTGCTCTAGACAATAAAAAAAATTTGGTTAAAATATTTTAAAGGCAATCGGTAAATAAACACTTAAAACTAAAAGCCTACTTACTTTGATTTACCAGTAATGAAAGATACTGAGCCTCCCTTTTACACTAAGCCTCCATGATTTTTTTGTTATCACAATCACAACTTGTATTTAGCATACTTCGTGTTCTCTTCCAGGATTTAACGTTGCTCTTTGATATATTGTTACAAGTTTAATTTCTGCCTATCACAAGTTTGAATTCGTATTTGAACTAATGATCACTTTTATACGTGAACCGTTTTAATAAAAAAATCTAACCCCAATGAAAAGGGCCGGTGAATTTAGGGCGGCAGCCCCCCCCCCCACATTCGTGACAGTTTCATTTATTCTTACATTTTAATTTCATTATTTACTTACATGTAAAACGTCGTTTAGAAGTTTGGTTACCGTTTACAAGTCCCTCAATTATATTCTTCCAAATGAATGAGTTTAGGGGGTAAATTATCCCTCAAAATTTAACCTGAGAAACATCTCATATAAGCTTTTCCACTTAGGTATTACAGTGGCATTTTTTGAGACCAAAGAGCCCTCAATAAAGACCCAATGGCCTTCTGACATTAATTGATATTAGAAATGACTCCACCACAAGAAAGCACTATAATATAGGGATGTTTTATGCATAGTTCTTCTGATTAGTTTCAAAGCAATAAAGATATTCTAAAAGGCTACCGTATTTAGGCCAATATTGTTGCTTTGGGAGATATGGCAGAAAATGGAACTTCTTGTAGCGTGATCTCTTTTTTTTCAGGCACTAGAACTTGGGATTTATATTCAAATGACCCTTTTCCGAAATATGACGACCACTAGTTTGACACAGTCATCCCAGGCGAAAAGAAAGAAAGTAAAGAAAACAAACCCACATCTATAGCTATCTTTCTCAGTAAAAATACAAAATTCAGCGTTTTTATCGATAGAGAATTTGAAGGCTAAAACTTTGTCTCTAGGGCTTTAAGGCTTGATGAATATGATGCGATTTGCATAAGAACTAAATTTGGGGCTTTTTTACCCGTTTTTTCTAAAACTTCCCAAATTATATAATCCAAAAAACCTAGCTAACTTCAAATTAGCAGATTGATCGATATGGCCCTCTTGGAAAATTAAATTTAAGAGCTTCAATACCAAAAAAGGGTGTTGACAGACATTATTCTAAATATGAGCTAGCTCTATGGGTTTATTTTCTTCTTCTTGGGTCTTGTTTGTACTACTTCTGAATTCTATTTATTAAAAGCATGTTTAAAATACTTTTGTCTGCAATATTAAACGATGAAAAAAAAGCTTCTTTGATAACTATCGTCTAAAAACATAGCTGGAAGGATAATATTCAAAAAATTTACTAAATCGTGTTATAATAAGCAGGTCACATATTTAGTAATATGGCTAAGTGTAGGTAAACAAATTCAAGAAGCGCAAGAATTCACGAATTAATTGGCACAGATTCAACGTATCACTTTTGAAGACTCGAAGTTTCCCATTACAAGCTGCATGACTCTTGCCCCTTCCGATCTCCTGATTTTGAACTGGCGTCCACGTCTCACTATAATCATATCATTCGCACTCAGAGCTCTAGTTGGCTCGTCTTTAACTTCAACTGTTGAAGATCCTCTCTGAAACAAATGAATAGCATTGAGTGTCAGATAAGTATGTAGTAAAACTACATACAAAGTAAATAGAAAGTAAATACTACATACTACATAGAAAGTAAAACTAGTTTTACTTTCAGATTAAAAAAAAAAAAAAAAAAAAAAAAAAAAAAAAAAAAAAAAAAGAGGTTCACACACCAGTGGAGAAAATATTGAGAAGTGATTCTTCCAAATAGATCATGCTGCGACCCCTATTTAACCTAGTAGCTTTGCCTGAGGAATGTAATGAGTGGCAAATTCAGATACTTATGGTGTTTATGGCCTTCCTCAAAGCCTTTGACTCCATCCACCATGGAACCATGTGGAAGGTTCTGCTGCACTATGGGATTCCACCGAAAATTTTCAATTTAATAAAAGCACTATATCAGTATATTATATGTTGCTGTACAGTCAGAGAGCGGTTTAACAATGGTTTGCTGTAGAATCAGGTGTACAGCACCGCTGAATTCTGTTCCAACTACTATTTGCCATAGTTATAGACTCCGTTCTCTGTTGATGCAACTCAATGGTGGGGATCTGCTAAACCTAATGGGAGAGCTAGCTGATGGTGACTTTGCCGACGGTATTGCTGTTCGTACCCATGGTCCAAAAGATATGAAACAGAATATAACAAACTTGAACGAGTTGCCAATTGTGTAGGACATCATATCACCGCCAATAAGACGAAATCTATGTCAAACACGGTTATTCCCGCTATTGGAAACGGATTTCTAGTTAATGGCTAAAATATCTAAGTGGTGACAGAGTTCAAATATCTCGGTATTATCCTTTCACAAGATTTGAACTGCAAAAGAGCAATTTTATGTCGAATTGGTCTTTGGTTACCTCAGAAATGTCTGGAGGAGTTTAAATATTTTCCCAGAAGCTGAATTTTAGAATTTATGGCAGCAATGTTCTGTGTGTCCTTGCAATATGGTTCAGTGCAGAAAGGGGAAAGCGACTTCAAGGCTTTGACAGTAATTTTCTAAAGTCGATATTGAATATACACTGGGTAGAACGAGTAAACAATGAAGAAATTTACCACATTACTAACCGCACTCCTATCATTGAAATAATTTTAAGATACCACAGGATGTACTAGGAACATATGGTAGGGATGGGTGACGAAAGGCTACCATATGATGTGTGTGGATCTACACCCCCTGGTCTCTGTAAGTCAGGGAAGCCTAAAATGAGACTGGGCCGATTCATTGAAAAGAGGCAATAATGGCAAGGTTTTCGCTGGAGGAGCTTTGGCTGCAGGCGTGGGACAGGTCTAACTGACGATCCACTGTCACTACCTTATGCACCTTCGAGTTTAGGAGGACCTATCTAAGTAAGTTTTACACCGCCTTCAATAAATTTTTTCATGCTATCATAGAAAAGGTACCCTGTGATGAAGGGATACCCTGCAAAACAGACCGTTATATGTTGGATTTGTCAATTGGTTGTAGATTGCGCCAAAATAGAATTTTCTTATTAAAAAAAGTCTTATAAGAAAAGGCTTCTTTTTTGACACGTTTGTTTTTTAATGCATTTTTAGACTATGAACTACATCGTAACAAAGATTATAACCTTACCACCAATAGAAAAGATCGCTTTAGAGATGGGGACCTAAAATTTTCCTCAAAAACAGAAATGAAACTAATCAATAAAGTTGATATTAGAATAAAGTGTAGCCTCTAGTATTCACCATTAACAATCAAAACGCAAAGAATTTAACCTGTCCCACGCCTGCAGCCAGAGCGCCTGCAGCGTCCATCCCCAAAAATCATATGGTAGCCTTCCGTCACCCATCCGTACCATATGTTCTTAGTACATCCAGTGACATCTTCGAAATATTTCAATGATAGGAGTACGGTTAGTAATGCGGTAAATATCTTCATTGTTTATTCGTTCTATCCAGTGTATATTCAATATCGACCTTAGACAAGGGGTCGCTTTCCCCTTTCCGCACTGAAACCCCAGGTTTCTAAAGCATATTGTAAGGAAAGACAGAACGTTGCTGCCATGAATTCTAAAATTCAGCTTCTGGGAAAATATTTAAACTCCTCCAGACATTTCTGAGGTAACCAAAGACCAATTCGACATAAAATTTCTCTTTTGTAATCCAAATCTTGCGAAACGATAAAATCAAGATATTCGAACCCTGTCACCACTTAGATTTCTTCGCCATTAACGAGAAATCCTTTTCCAATACCGCGAATAACCGCGTTTGACATAGATTTCGTCTTCTTGGTGGCGATATGAAGTCCCACAAAATTGACCACTCCTTCAAGTTTGTTTATATTATGCTGCATCTCTTCTGGGTCATGGGTACGCAGAGCAATACCGTCGGCAAAGGCGTCATCTGCTAGTTCTCTCATTGGATTTATTTGAACCCCACCATTAAGTTTGCATCCAGGGAGAACACGGAGAACGAAGTTTATAACTATGGCAAATGAAAAATAGTAGCGGCGACAGAATGCAGCCCTGTCGCACACCTGCTTCTACAGCAAACCACCGTTAAACCACCACTTCTCGGAGCCATCTCGATTTTCTTCATGTTTTCCTATAAAATTGTTGTAATTAGAATTTTTCTTGCTGCTTCAATACTTTTCTCCTCTTTCTCCCCCATTTTTAAGATTAATTAAAAAAAACTTTTTCCACAAAATAAGTTTTTCAAAGAAAAGTAAAGAACTCCATTAAACAAAAAACTAGCAAAAATAAAATCAAATAATCTACGAAGCGTGAAACTACCGCAAATCGGCATCGATAAACAAATGAAACCCAAAACGAACAGAAATTACAATAAATAACCGAGTCAAACTCAAAACGAGCAGAAATAAACATAAGTTGGGCTCAAAACCCCCTATGCCTTCCCAAGGCTAGAACATAATTTGCCCTTTACTGAAAAAAATATAAATGTTCTTACTTTATAACTTTAATAAATCAAATAATGTTAACATTTTGATTACTAAATATCAGTATATGTATATTAAACTGACAATGCACATTCATTTGTGTTTTTTTTCAGTAAAGTGCAAATTACGTTCTGGCCTTGGGAAGGCAGAAAGGGCACAATTAGAAAGGGCTATTCGACTATTAGAAAGGGCACAAGCCACTTCAATTTCCAATTGAATGAGCCTTCAGTTAAGACATGAGACCCGTCAAAGCTATTTGAAACAACATCCAACTTACAAGTTGCCAAAGGAGAGTATCTTCATCTTCATGAATGGTTTCGTCTTCGCCAGGACCGTAAACAATAATCTGGGATCGATAGCTTCCTCCGAACAGACTAAGTTTTCCCATGTGATCGATCACTTGTTGATTACGCTTTAACCAGTCTTCCAAAGAAAATGGATCTCCCACAGTACGAAGCTCATCTGGCTCATATGAAGCGACTGTCAGTCTTGAATTGGGAGATGGGTTGCCTAAAAATAGAGAACTATGTACTCATTTCTCTTAAAATAAAAAAAAAATGTAACGACGTTTAGAAAACAATATTTTTTTTCAAATAAAACATTTTTTTCACTGTAAGCCCAACTTCAAAGGGGTCAAAACTATTGGAAGTTTTTAGTATATTGACTGAATTTGTTTTAAAATTAATCTAAATCCAAAATATTTATAATCCTGTTTTAGTGGTGCTTCAAACTGGCTTATTATGAGTCACAGAATCTCATAATCCAGGGGTAGGAAACATGATATTAGGTGACATAGAATTTATTTATTCAGGCAGAAAGGATGGAGTACATAGACAGGCAGTACGGCTCATAATGAATAAGGAAGCTGCCAGCTCTTGTTTAGGTTGGAGAGGTATTAATAATGGAATGGCAGTCACTTATTTTATGATTATAAGCGCAGGGTATCAGTCAGAGTAACACTTGCCTGTGCAGAACTTACTGAGAGAAATAGTAGTGACTCAGATGAATTTTACTCGCAGCTAAAGAAATAAATAGGCAGGGGCCCATGTATAAATATATGGTATTTTTTATTAGGTGATTTCAATGCACAGATCGGTAAAAGGGATAGATGATATCCTAGCCTAGATAAATTTGGTATAGGAAAAGAAAACAGCAATGGTTTTAGACTTTTGGAATTTCGTAGGTACGACAATCTACAAGTATTTATAACATTGTTTGGTCATAAAATGGCCCATAATATAAAATGGTGTTAACATGATGGTAAGGCAGCTAACCTCATTGGTCATATTATTGTAAACCGAAGACTGGCATGATCGATACAAGATATTAGGGTATATAGGAATGCTTTTATTGACGTTAAAAGTACAAGTCACCCTATAGTATTGTCTAGGATTAATTAAAGCTGAAATTTTCGAATTGAACTACCTTCCGGGAAGCTATATCGTTAATAGACTCCAGGGTCAGAATTTGAGAGAAAATTTCCAGGAACAGTTGAATACTAGTCTTAAAAGTTGAAAATTTGACAATGTAGAAGGTGGACGGAATAATTTTCGGAAAATAGTTTTTGAAGTCGCTGATGGCATCTTAGGGAAAAAAAACATTAGAGACGCAGCGAGGAATATCAGTGAAAATGCTTTATGTTTAATAGAGAAGAGGCTTGTACATGAATCATTTGAATGATAGATCGTATGAAAATAAGAGGAATGTAAGGAAAATGGAGCAAGTATTAAAATATAAACTAAGGAGGTGTGATGTGGAGGCCATTGATAAAATTATCGAAGATCTGGAAGATGCAGCCAGACTTTATAATAATAAAATATGGCAATTGCATTTTAATAAATTGAGAGGGAATAGTCGATCCAGATTTGTCCCAGTTAAAGATAAAACGGGGTGAAAATTGATTTTAAGGAGAGAGTTAAAGAGAGATAAGCAGAATATTTTGAGAATGCGTTAAACCGTGATAGAGTTACAGAAAAGGATATAGAAAAGAATAAAAAGTTTGTGACACTTTGGATGCAAAGGAAGATCAATTTTGCTAGGAAGAATTAGTGAAGAGGATTTAAAAATAATGAGGCCCCTGGTGCTGATAGTGTGATAAATGAGTCTTTTTAAATTTGGTTTTTGTAAGGTTAGAGATAAGCTATTGAAGATTACAAATATGACTTTTGAAAATATGGAAGTACTCAGCGATTTTAGGAAAACCCTTCCATAAGAAATGTGATAAGAGTGAGTGTGGTAATTATAGAGGTATTAGCCTGGTTTCAGAAGGAAGCAAATCACTTAGTATGATGATGCTTTTTAGACTTCGATATGCTATAGATAAAAATTTAAGAGAAGAACAGTATGGTTTTAGGAAGGGTTTAATAATTGAGAAGTGTCTGAGCCCTCAGTTTCATAGAATATGAGCAAGTGTTTGATTCAGCTGATAGAAGAGCCTTAGCGAAAGTGCTATCCTTCCATGGTCTACCAGATAAACACAATAAAGAGGGTGGTGCTTGTGCTGTATGGCCTACCAGATAAACACAATAAAGAGGTTGGTGCTATGTGCGAGAATAAAATTGCTGCGATTAAGGTAGGAAATAAAGTAACTAGCTGGTTTCGTACTAAATCAGGAGTTAAACAGGGTTGCGTTCTATTCCTATTTTATGGATCATTTTGATGGGCGTTGTCCTAAAGAGCACATCAAAGGCAATAGGAAAATATGCAATTGATTGGAGAAATAAAAATTTCATAGACTTTTATTATGCTAATGATTTGAGTATCCTAGCTGGAAATATTAGCAAAATGAAAAACTTATAGAGGTTTTGCAACTGCAGGGTGCAAGAATGGGTTTAAAAACTAAATGTTAAGAATACTAAATCGTTAAGACTATGAATACGTGAAGGTGAAGAGGTGATGATGGGTAATGAGAAGATCGATCAAGTGGAAGCTTCACCTACCTAAGTAGCGCTATTAGTAAAGAAGGTAGGTGCGGTGAAGATGTTAAAAATAGAATAGCCAAGGCCCAGGGTATTTTTCACAGTTAAAAAAAGTTTTGAAGAATAGGAAGACAAGTCTTCGAGCCAAGATTAGAATATTGGAAGCTAAAGTGAAGAAAGTGGTCAAGTGTGGCTCTGAAGCATGGGCACTCAAAAAAATGGAGGAGGATTTGCTAGAAATTTTCCAGAGAAATTGCCCAGGGATTGTTTAGGATAACCGACAGACTGACCGTATCTCAAACAGTAAGCTGTGCAAAAATGTGGTTCAATCCTGCTGAGAGAAAGGTTGAGATGGCTAGGACACATTCTGCGGATGACGGATGCCAAGTAACCAAATATAGTCCTTGTCAGCCAGTCATCTCGGGCCAAACAAAAATCAGGGCGTTCTCAAATGGGATTAAATAAAAAAAAACAAGTTTTTTTTACCTGAAAGTAAGGAGCGACATTAAAACTTAAAACGAACAGAAATTATTCCGTATATGAAAGGGGCTGTCCCCTCCTCAACGCCTCGCTCTTTACGCTAAAGTTTTTCATTGTTTAAAAAAAATAGAGTAGTGAGAAAGTCAAACTTTAGCGTAAAGAGCGAGGTTTTTTTATTTCTGGTTTTTTGTATTTAATTTCTGATCTTTTTTTAAATAATGCTGGGAAGTCCGGTGTCCCCTTCATAACAATTTCCCTTCCCCCATGAAAACTTCCTTCATGGAAAGATCCTCCCACATAACCTCCAACTCACCCATCCTCCCCCCCACTACCAGGAAAAATATCTCCTGAAAACGTCTGTATACTTCCCAATAACCAATACTATATGTTAACATTGGGTAAAGTTCATAACTTTCAGCCCTCCCTCCGGGAACTTTGGGGGATTAAGTCATCCTAAAAGACATACTTATAATATTTTCGAACATGCTGAACAAAATCGCCATCTCAAAATTTTGATCCGGTGACTTTGGAAAAAAATGAGCGTAAGAAAGGGCCTAGTTGCCCTCCAATATTTTTGTTCACGTAAATTAGGCACTAGAATTTTTAGTTTCCGTTCGAATGAGCCCTCCCACGATTTTCTAGGACCACTGGGTCGATACGATCACCCCTCAAAAAAAAAAACAAAAAAAAACAAACAAATAAACACGTACCCGTGATCTTTCTTCTGGCAAAAAATGCAAAATTCCACATTTTTGTAGATAGGAGCTTGAAACCTCTACAGTAGGGTTTTCTGATACGCGGGATATGATGGTGTGATTTTCATTAAGGTTCTCTAAATTTTAGGGGGTCTTTCCCCCTTTTTTCAAAAATCAGCCAAATTTTCTCAGGCGCGTAACTTTTGATAGGTAGAACTTGATGAAACTTATATATTTGAAATCAGCATTAAAATTTGATTCTTTTAGTGTATCTATTTGTATCAAAATACCGTTTTCTAGAGTTTCGGTTACCATTGAGCCGGATCGCTCCTTACTTACAGTTCGTTACCACGAACTGTTTGATGAGAAAATGTCGTGAGAAAAAATTTAAGGGCATCTACAAGGCAAAATATTATAATAAAAAGAACATTTTTCCTCTTCAAGAAATTTCGCTTTTGTGGCTGTTTGATTTTCGATGGACAGAACCAATTTATCAAATGAGGAAACTAGAAAAAAGAATCACAGTGTCAATGCAAATTCTCTCGAGAATCCATCTTTGTTTGCTTCATTGTTGTTCAGAAGTTGTGTAAAATTACCTAAAGATTCATAGTGAAATGTTTATCCATTTAGCCTGTATTCGTGTCTACGAAATTGTGAAAATATTCATAAAAAAAATGATAGTGCTAGAAATAATATTTTATTGCTAAGCCTTCCAAAGGTGTGTGCAAGAACAAAAAGACTGCTCCAGACATGGCAACGAGGGTCTTTATCAAATTGTTAAAGTTAGTAAAACAGGGAAAATCCCTCTAAACGGAATATGTCAAGGATTCGATCTTCAACATGTCATGAATTACCTAAATTAATATCTATTCTAAATTTTACCCTTTAATATAATTCAATTAGATGCATTTTAAACGAGAAAGATAACGACGAAGATTATATTATTTAACAAACAAAGGTGCGACATGGCTATCTTACGCGGTGAAAGTAAACGATAGTCATTAGAAACTAACTGACAGATGGTTGGGGTGACAACAAAATAAGGTAAAGTGAAATATATTGAAATTTGTCCCGTCATTTATTTTTTTAATAAAAAATAGTATTTGGTATTGCTATATCTTCTTTATTTATTTCTTATATAAAAAAAAGGTAATAAAAAAGCTCAAGGAGTGTGCTAAGAGCTTTACCAACCTGTTTTGTACTCTTCCGACTCAAAAAAATCTTCAATTAATGGCTTTAATTGAGCCCCAAGGTCAACACAATGGAACCACCTTTCGTATAATATTTGAGAAGCATCTTTAGTGTAATACCTGAAAACATTTCAAATGGTAATTATTGAAATGGCAACAAAACATTTCAAATGGTAATTATTTCCGATAACAAAACCGAACAGAAATCATAGTTTAGCCGAGCTCCATGGAACTATTATTGTATTAAGATGATGGGCGTGTGTTAAACTATTAGGTCTTTATACATTAAGAAGCTGAAGATTATGTTGGCCAAAACCTTAGCCGATCCCTTGACAGGGATCGGCTAAGGAGGGGTGTAGGGGGTATCATCACCCCAAGATTGTTATTCCTTCCCCCAAAAATTGTATCCTGGTATTGAAAAATATCCTTTCCTTTAATTTTAATTAAGGCCATACAAATTGTCTTACAGCAGACGATAATGGTGTACAAAATGGTCATCTTTCTTCCACTTCTTTTTTCTTTTGTTAGATCCCAAACTCGGTCTTTACATATCTCAGGAGTGTAAAAGGATATTAAGTTAAAATTTTGAGGGAAAGTTGAGGAGGATGTAGAACTAGGTCGAAATAAAAAACGTGTATCCAGATTGTCAAAAAGGCGTTCGTACAATGTCCCAGGAAAAACTAAGGGTATTACGCTGGAACGCAAGAGCACGTTTTTGGGAATGTTAAACTAAATCCAAAGACTCTATGTGCATCAAGGTTTGACAAAAGGGCGTATCTGCTAATTCTCAGGAACGGCTAATGGAATTAAGTTGAAGCTTTCAGGGCATGTGGAGGGGATTGTTCATTAATCCGTTTCTATATTAAGGATCGGAACATGATAGGAGCCAGAGGTCCGTCCTCCCTACAGGACCCCAAGGATCATGCAGATTTTCAACCCACTTATTTGAATATTATTCTTCGTACCCATCCAGCCAAAGTATGATTGTACTGCTATCATAAAAAATTATTGCAAATTTTTATCCAAATATGAATAGCCAGCCAATATCGGGACTCCCATAGAGAGAAACCAGAAAGATTTAAAATTTTCTTTTTCCAACCAATGAGGATGATAATGTCAATTAAAAATGAACAGAAATTAATTTTTTAAAAAATTCCACAAAGGAGTTTTTCAAAGAAAAGCAAAGAGCTAAATTGAACCAAACACGAGAAGAAATAAAGTCAAACAATTTTTCTAGGGTACAAATACAATAAATCAACATCAAGAAATTAATGAAACCCAAAACGAACAGAAATTACAATAAATAACAAAATAAAACTCAAACGAGCAAAACTACCACAAAGAAGAGCGGGGCTAACGCCCCCTGTGTGTTCTAAAGCCTGAACGTAATTTACACTTTACTGTGCAACTGATGGCTCATTTCTGTGAACAGCGCGTGGCCGTGAAGTTTTGCTTCCTGCTTGGAAAAACGACCATGGAAACCTTTGAAATGTTAAAAACGGCCTACAAGGATCATCTTATAGGGAAAATTCAAGTATTAGGTGGTTTTGCCGCTTCAAAAGTGGTGAAATATTAATTGGCAATCAAACTCCTGGCGTCCTTGAACGGCTCGAATTGATAGAAATGTAAAAAAAAATTTGTAAAATCATCTAGAAAGATCGACACCAGAGCCTTTTTTCGAAGAAAACTAGAGTGGCTTAAAATTCAGTACAGAGAATCATGAATAAAGAGAATGGGGCTGAGAATGGTTCCATCAAAATTTTTTCCTCCAATGTTGACTGCACAGTAAAAATAAAACCAAAACCATCATACTTTGCTTTGAAGACTGAGTTCCAGAATGATCAAAAAATTTTTTCCAAAGCCATCACAGGTGATGAATAATGGTGCTATGGATATAATCCTGAAACTAAGTATATATCCAGCGCTTTTTTTAATAAAATCAGCCATCAGAAAAAAAAACGACGAGCAGCAATAACGTTAATTTTTACATAAGCAGAACGCAACCTTCTACAGTGATGACAATTGACACACTGACTGATGATAAGTACCTCTACATGCTCCAAACAACAAAAGCCCAGTACTGCAGAAACACCGTCTTCCAAAACAACAGTCCTGTTTCTTTTAGGTACCTCCTCGTCATAACAAGTTGATTTGATAATTTGAATAAGAAGAGCGCATAAATTAAGGAAAAGGCAGAATTTTGGAGCCGGTGAAAAATAATGTCAGCCCCTTCATAATCCCTTTATAATATATAAATCTAAGTCTAATTTTCTGTTTCGTCAATTGGTCGTCATATCGAATTATTTTTTATTGATGCTTTCTAATTGAACTTCTAAGTGTCATTCATTATGTGTAAAGCTAATGGAAATCAAATAGTTAAAAATAAAATATTCTTCTTTGGATATATGTCTAATTTGTCTTAATATACTATGACTCTTCGTCTACAGGAGTGCATCCCTAGTTTGATAAATTCCGGCTTAATATGCTAAGGCTTTTAAGACAGGGAAGAGGAGTATTACTATTACTACTACTAACTGTAACAACTAACTGCAGCACCAGGTCACTTGAGGCCATTGGAGCTGGGCACGCTCCTCCTCCACCAAAATCTATGCAAGCTTCACTCTTTACCCTCTCTTAAGAAGTCCTGCTTTCCATTACATACTTCCTTATGAGCTCTTCCCACCTTCTTTGGGGACATCCTGTTTTTTATTTTGACCCCGGGTGAATTTCCAAAAAGCACAGTCTTTGGCAATCTGTCATCCTTTATCAGTAATATTTGGTCTAATCGTCTTAACCTTTCTTTCATTATAGCCCTAGAAATTGGGATCGAACTACATTTTCACGCAGCTTACTGTCAAACGAGTACCTAAGGCTATCCTTAGACACTTCCTCAAATCTTCCTCAACCTTGAGAAGCACCCACGCTTCAGAACTATATTTGACCACTGTCTTTACACTGGCTTCCAATATTCGAATCTTAGTTTGCACTTATCTTCTAGTCTTATATAAACTTTTTTCAACTGAGAAGAAACCCCCTGTGTCTTTGCTATTCGACTTTTTAGAAGGGTAATAGATCAATAATCGTTAGAATAGTGTGTATATTTTTAAAATAGGCTTTAGAATAGGAAGAGTAGTCGATGAACAGTCTGAAACAACAGTTTGGAGTCTTGATTTTAAACCTAAGCGTCTAAGCTGATTCACTAGAAGGAAAAATGCCAAAATAACAGCCATTGGAATTTGAATTATGTTTTTTCTGTTATATTTTTGAAGTAAACTGATTTAGCAATCTTGAAGAAAATCAATTTGGCAATCTGTTCTGGTTTATTTAGCCATTTACATTTTCCCCTAATCCATTATTGGTAACAATTTTTTACCTGCTTTGTTCTTTTTATTCTTGTTTTATATAGAAGTGGTTAGTGTTATATCAATGTTGATCTTTTCGTTAAGATTAGTTTTGAAGGGCATAAAACTTCTCACGTGCAGTCTTGCTGCATTCGAACTTTCCATTTTCAAGATTTCCCTTCATCAGAGTGCAAAGAAACTTTGAGAAGGTCTTAAAAATACTGCTTCTCTGGTACAATACACATTACCTCAGGCAATCCATCTCCTCTGTTGTTCTCTGTCTTTCAACTACAAGCCCAACTGTGTTTTCGTACCTTTGAGGTGAATGAGGTATCTTCCCAGGAAGAAGAAATACCTGAAAGAGTAAAAGCCTCACTTCAATCAAATACAATATTGTTAATGTTTTCAAGAGTTGGTGGTTTTAGTTCCAATATATTATCCTGTCCGTAGCTTTTAATTTTTCTGAATATGGAGCTTTATGCAAACAGAACCTTACTGCAAATGGACAACAAAAAATTGTTACAAACGTTATGAGACCACACTGGACAGGCGTAACGTAAAAGAAAAACCAAGAAAGAAAAAACGTACTAAGAAAAAGACTAAACAAAACCAGGTTAATTATCAGCAATTGGATAAAACAAAAAATAAAACAAAAATATTTGCCAAGACCTCCACTAAGCTCTCTTAAATGCTAAATAAAAGAAGAAAAACATTAGTATATACTTCTATAAAAGACCTTTTGAAGTAACCTATACAGAAGCCAAAAGTGATTGAACGGACAAACCACAATTGAAACACCATTCAAAAATTGGACTGATACTGATCTTTTGTTTCTGAAAGTTCAATGTTCCTGAAAAGTTTTCCAAAAATATTGCCAAGTCTATGGGGTATACGTTAAAGATGTACAATTTTTTGTTTTACTCTGTGAAGTTTACCTGAGAATGGGATACGGCTTCAATATTTCCTTTTTTTGACTTTTTAATTTTTTCGCCATAACGTTTTTAATGGATTCAATGGGGTAAACATTATTCAGGACAATTATCCCCCTCCTGTAATATTCCCCCACATAAAAATTGAGTAGCTACAAAAAATTATGACAAATAAAAATAATGAAGAAAGGAAGAAATTTTCGAACATTCTACGAATATTCCAAAATATAGGCAGAATATATGGCATAGAATGTCTTATAGTATTTATTTTTATATTTTAGTTTTAATTCAATTTTCGTGTTTCTGGGGATAGTCTTAACATAGCAGGGTATTAGAGTATAACATTAAAGCTGTGGTGGTGATATCAACCCCGAAAGCAAACTTATTTAACATTTCGAAGCCTTTAAACAAAACAGATATTTCAAAATTTAATTCAAACCAGAGTATATATATATACTCTCTCTATATATATATATATATATATATATATATATATATATATATATATATATATATATATATATATATATATATATATATATATATATATATATATATATATATATATATATATATATATATATATATATATATATATATATATATATATATATATATATATATATATATATATATATATATATATATATATATATATATATATATATATATATATATATATATATATATATATATATATATATATATATTATTCCCTTCCGTACGCTTACCTCTCCTTGTTTTATATGGACAACTTTTGGTACTCCTTTCTCCATAATTAGCAAATCCATGTCACCATTTCTCATGTAAAAGAATTCTTCTCCAAGTTCTATGTGATAATCTTTTCGAACGTTCGGTCCACCAACATAAAACACTTTTAGCTGTCCATCATGCCTAAAAATGGACTACTCAATAAAAATTTATCACAATTTAAGTTTCTGTGTGGTGTGCGCATAAAAAGGCTGGTTTCGAACAAAAAAAAATTACAACTTAGGTCAATATATAATAAGTTAGCCTTCCATCTTTCCAATTAGCTAAATTGATTTTTGAATATTGGATTTTTTTATTAATTTTAATAATAACAAATAATAACACTGGTTTACAATGCGTTCAGTTATTCCAAACCTGGGAGATCCAAAATTATGTTCTCAATTTAACTAGTTATGGTACACGCATATTTGGTTCAAACCTGCATAAGAATGGCAAAATAATGGTTTGTCCGCTACAAATGGGACATTTGAGATCTGCGCATGAAACTTCTGAGGGTAAATCGGTTATGTTAAACCTTAGGACCTAATTTTTTTTTTTTTTTTAAACAACAAAACGGAAGAAACTTGACAGCACGAAATACGTGGTTATCTAACTTTAAATATCGATTGCCAAGGTGGTTTTAAAAATGTCATATAACGGCAAATATTTCTCAAGTGGTTGAAATTTGGGATATATGTCGACCTAATAGTATTATCTCTTATAATCAATGATATAATCAATAACATTAGCTCTAATTAATTTAGTTAATCGAAGAAATTTGAGGATTTGAAGCAGTTACCCTATTTATATCCTAGTAATATCCAGTAGCTGCTCTGGCAGTGAAACAATTATATCTAAAAAAAGTGTCTGGATTGTCAAACAATGGACAGTCAGATCACTCTTTCACTCTTGCACGTTCTAGTTTTCCGGGGGATGTCCCTTCGAGCCCCAGGACTCAAGAGCCAAGAAAACCAAATACTAGTATCACCCAAATCACTCGATACAAATTACTGGCCAGCCGGTAAATTCATTGGCTCCCTTCTCCCAGATATTGTGACTGGTGACACCTCTGCAAACCACTATATAAGCTTCCAAAGATACACTACGGGGGAAAACATTTGTAGTTGTCTCGCAACTCAACTAAGGTAGCATATCAAATGCAGCGCAATACCACTGCCTAAGTAAAAGGCTAAGTGGGCAAAATGTTTTTTTTTCGACCAAAGCCTTTCGTATAGAAGGAGTTGTCGCACAAATTTCGAAAGAAGCTCATTCGATTGCAAATTGAAAGTTCTTGTGCCCTTTTTAAAACTCAAAAGTGATTGGAGGGCAACCGCTCCCCCCCCCCCACGCCCATCATTTCTCCAAAGACATCCCATCAAATTTTTAGATAGCCATTTGTTCAGCATAGTTGCAAGGTCTAGTAATAATGTTTTTGGGGATATCACCCCTCACAGCCCTCCGGCCAAGGGCTGTAAGCTATGTCATTCGTCCATTGTTTACATATAGTGTATGTTATTGAGAATGGTGGGAAAGTTTGACCTTTACTTTCCAAACAAGACGAAGGGCATTTAGGCGAGCCTTTCAGAGAATGTTCAGGGGAGAGTTGAACTAAATAAAAAGGCATATGCTTAAAGGGGAAGATCAATTGACGAAAAGGCAATACGTGTACGCTACTACTAATACTACTACCACTGCTATTTTTACAAATGCAACTAAAACTAATACTGCTACTACTACAACTACTACTACTTCCTCTCCAACTACTATTTCTATTGCAACTACTTGTAAGACTAAGAATATTAGGATAAAAATTTCAGGACGTGTTGAGGTGGAAGTTCAACTAAATTAAAATTACGGATATTCAGGTTATCAAAAAGGCATATCGCTAGGAAAAAAACAACAACAAATAAACACGCATCCGTGATCTTTCTTCTGGCAAAGAATTAGTCCGGGAGCCAGACCACTATAATGTGACAACTAGGTGGTCAGAAAGACACAGTCAGTCAGTTTGACAGTAGTTTCCGATTATATCGACCACGCTGTCCGAATATGGGTGGTGGCAAAGCTGGAGATCACGGCTTGACCTTGTAAAAGCCAAGAAACACTCTTTTTAGGTCTATAAAACGTGTACAGACTGTTTATTTTTTTTCTGAGGTTGTACCACTCCGATTGAGTGGTGCGACATCTCATTTTGGTCCTAATATGGTCTTCTCATAGAATATGTAAATATTTTTTTCCGATATATTGTATAGCCCAGGAGCTATTGGCTAATATTTACTAATTTTCCCCGAAAATCTCAAATTTCAAAGGTTCATTTTCAACTAAACCACGTATCTCGGACCTTTCTAATAATTTTTTGTTGTTCATCCGTTTCCAGAATTTACCTTTGGTATTTAGCTTCACATTGCCGTAAAGTTCAAAGAATTGTTTGGTGAAGTCATCTAGAATTTTTAGGAAAGTGTAGGCCTAAAAATATATGCAAAAATACATTTGTCCAAAATGATGATGTGACACATCTTTTATGCTATAATTTAACGCCAAATCCAAATATGAACTTTACTTTGCAGCCCAATCTTAACTTCGTTTGTTATAGGCTAATTACTTATTTGTAGGCCTAATAATGTTCTTTTTATAAATGGTATAGCAGGACATGTTTTTATGGCAAATTTTGACGCCGAGTCCAAGGGTAGTGATGACTTGGTCATCGTGTTTCAACTTTAGTTGCTATGTGCTTTTTAATCTGCTATAAACTCTGATTTTCTTCCAAATATAGTTGTAAATCCAGATTATAATGAACCTACGAAGCTTTGCAAGGCAGTAAACGGACACGGAAGAACCATGCTCGACAGAAGCTGAAAGCTTAAATCTGTAACATGATTAAAGAGTGTTTATTATTTTAAGTACTGTAAGTAAAGCTACAGGTAAAGCCTGTCAAAATACACTTCCCGAACATCCCAACGGTTTTCCTCAAACATACAAAAAAATCCCGCTAATCCTCGTCCGAATCGTCACTGTCGGCACCACATCGTCCACCATATGCGCAAAGAATGTCGCATGGATTTATCCCCAAACAAGGGCGGTTTTTACCACACACAGTTTTACAGCAACAAAAGGTTGAAGCCTTGTTGACAGATGGAGGCCAGGGGGTCAGCGCTGAAGTTACTGGACTGACTCCTAAAATGTCGTGATGGGCCCAGACAAACTCAAATAGGTTGAAGATAGAGGGATTAGGAATCATAGCCTGGAGAATAATGCTCCACTGAAGTATAGCTCTCTTGACGTGATATACGAAAGAACCATCTGTTGGGGGTAAGCTGTTCAAGTTCTTTTTTCTGGGAAATAAATGAATTCGGAGGTCATTGAGAGTATCAAGTTCGGACTGTTTTTTGCTATATACCCATACAGCCAATTTCGTACAGATACGCAAGATTTTGGGCTCGTACATAATGATGTTTTTGATATCACTCCTCACTTTCCGTTTAAGATCAGCACTTTATTGAATGAGCTGTGATTTAACAGCAGATGTAGCAAATGTTTTTTTGCCCTTCGAGAAGAAAAAACTGACCGTATCACATCCACAAATGTAATGTAGCAGCCCTATTGATTCTATAACAGCCAACGATGTTCTATTCACAATTTTATGGATCGGAAAGACTTTGTCACGGAACTGAACGTAGAGCTGGGGTTCATAGCCTGGGTCACACCTACAGAGGAACACTTTGCGATTGTTCTGTAATAAAATGACAACAATATCTGTGTCATTTGCTTCAACAATTACTTTGGAACATCCATTTCTGTAGCATTCGGCAACATGGAGAGCAACACGCGTGTCTGCTTCTTCATGTGTGCTGCACAAGTTCGCTTCGTAGTCCGGGTTCGGATCTAACGTTATTTCGGATGGGACCAGTTTTAGCACCTTCATTTTGTCACTGAATCCACCAGAGAGGTAAATGGTAAATCTTAATTCAGAAAGACAGACTTGGCTCCACAATTCAAAAATACATTCGATAAGTCTTGCCTTACTCTCTGACTGCATAAGGAAAATATCCCAGTTTTCTAGCACCATACTCTTCGTAAAGATAAAACTCTTCGTCAATGTAATTCGTCTCCGCTCATGACATCCACTTCTGTCTTTAAGGACAATAAGATTCTTAGAAATGTTTACAAGGCCGAACACTCCGTCATACCGATCAGCTACAATATGCAGCTCGGTTGTAGATTTTGGGAGTCGATTTAAGAGCCTTGCAAGGATTCGTTCCAAAATGCCTCAACGATTTCGGTTTTGTCTGGAACTTGCGACCGGATTAACGGCATGAAATCTACCACCACACCAGTTCCCGTGACCGTGTTAATAGGTACTTCGCTAGGCTAACTTTCTAAACTTACAGAGGTGCGAATGAACTCGAGAAAACTTGAATTCGTACCCGATCGAAGTTTAATACGTTCACTAGGTACTGCTTCAAATATTGTTGAGGCGTAGGGCAAAAGTTCGTGTGGCATGATCTTACTTAGCATCTCAAGCGTAGATCCTTGACTAGTGCCAACAGTAACCAAAATCCTTTTAACAGCTTCCAATTCAGCATAAACGCTGCTACCGGTCTTGGTCATTGAACGTTTGGCCTGTTTTGTATCGTAATCCATAGTTTCCTAATTTGATCCAAATTTGAGACCTATGTCTAACCAAGTGTCATACTCCATGTATAGCACAGTAGGAACTATGCCATGTTTAATGTAGTACTGATGGTGGGGTGTAGTACTCAAATTCTGAGGTACAGATCCCATGGTGTACTACTGCAGAGGTGAAGTAGTACATTAGGTTGATGGTAGTACATAAGACAAGTAATATCCCTAACTCTAGGCTAGGGAAGGCTATGCCAAATGTTAGATATACCCAGCATTAATAATAATAATCTATTTCTTACCCGTCTACAAAAAGGGGAATGACGGAGTACTATATAAAAAGAAAAGGAAAGAAAAAGATAATATAAATGAAATATAAATATAAAAAGAAGGAACATGACCACTAAAAACTTATTTTCACCGTAAATAATCAAATCAATTTGATATCAGGAAGACTGCTCTTCGTACATTATGCATAAGAAAACTTTCAGCAAGGGTAACAACGGATGAGTTGGTGAGTCAGCCAGGAAATTTCGAAACTTCGTTTAGTTTTATACACTTGATGCTGTAAGAGGAATGTCTCTTACTTCCACAATTTGGACATTTCATAGGGGAAGAACACGGTTGCTCACGACTGGAGATATGTCCTCCAGAACATCTAGCACACTTTACCGCATTTTTACATTCGGAAGCTACATGTCCATAATGTTGGCAATTGTAGCAGCGTTTCAGAATAAACAGGAATTTCTCTATCCGAAAGCAATCATATTCGATCCGAATACCGTGTCGGATTGCAGAGGAAAGGGCACTTTCTGTCGGAAAATACATTTTGAAAGTTGACGAGCTTCCGATACGGATAGCTCTTGTGCATTCTGGTGAGGCAGTTTTTAAGTCTTTTTCTGCTATACCACTAGGTATCCCTTTCACAACGCCAATGAAGACGGGCTCGGTTACTTTCGTTGTCACAGTGTCGCTTTTCAGGTTTTTTGCAATGTTTTCAGCTAAAACCCGGTTGGAAACTTTGAGCAGCCAGTGACTTTTTGATGACGACACAAACGTCAGTATCGCTAACGTCACACTTCTCAATCAAATGTCCTTTTTTCCGTAAGATTTGGTACTTCGGGTGGATTTGCCACAGTAATAGAGAAAACTCGTTTCTCAGAAGCATTTACTCTACCCTTGTTCGCACCTACACCACCTTTCACGGATTAGTTTGTTGGCGTTTCAAATTTTATGTTTAGTGCTTTTTCCAACTTGCGTTTAATGTTTAGGAACCGGCGCGAGATATTTGGACGTGTCTTGAAACAGGCTTTGGGAACCTCCGAAGGATCATCCGAAGGACATGCAAAACACCGTCTCGTCTCTAATATCCTTTTCTTGAAAAGCGACAGAACAGTCGTATAGCTCATTAATTAGTTCTTCCTTTGTACCGTCTTTCTGGGCATTTATCTGACCACCAGCTTTAGCTAAACATTTTTTTGAGTTCAAACTCAATTCTTTAACGTAAAAAATGCAAGACACAACAGATACATCTTTCTTATCAATTTCAATCTCACTGTCAGTGCATCGCGAAATATAGTTCAGCAATCCATCCCAGAATATTGGCGTGACGCCAGCGCACAACGGAATATAGCAAGATGTTCCCTTGTCAACTGTTTATGAATGACTGTAGTCTATACATTTGGTATAGGGTATCCAAAATAACAGATTTGTAGTAGATTGGCTTAAGGTGGTCTCAGTAACATCAAGACTAACATACCCTAAAAAATCCCTGATCTAACTTAGCGTAATTACAGTATAGGCCAAGTCTACATAGAAATGTCACAATATGTTCTTCAATTAGTTTGAGATAAAAACTCATTCTTAATTCCAACCTGGTCTTGAGTTTTCATCTTGAAGCCTATTACTCATTTCCAGCAATCTGAAAGTTATTTAGCCTACCTGTCCATGACATTATATAGTTACATAAGGCAGGCATTAGGCGTCGTTCAGTTCCTATTCTTAGCTCTAACCACTAACAGTACAGCTTCTCAATCACACTACCAACCTCAAGTTTAATCAGCAACAGAGTTCACAAAATTGTTGTTGTTGTTGATAGTACTTCCGGGCTGTTACCCACTGCACACGTGACATAAACAATTTTTTCAAACACTCACAATCATTTAATCTTTCACAACTATATTGAAAGGTTGGCTTAATAGAGGACAATCTTTGCAGATGGGCAGGGCAGGTTCTTGGCTTAGAATTTGTAAGGGGACTGTCACTGTCCCATTCTTATCAGCAGATAAACTGAAAATCAGTCAGCATTGTAAATACACTTTGAATTAAGAAAAAAGAAAAGAAAAGAAATGTTGATATTTGGTTGAAAAGTAAAGTTCATATTCGGATGGCGTTAAATTCTAGCATAAAAGACGTGTCACATCATCATTTTTGAAAAATGTATTTTTGCATATATTTTTTGGCCTATACTTTTTCAAAAAATTCTAGACGGCTTCGCCGAACAGTTTAAGCTTTGAACTTTACGGCATTGTGAATCTAAATACGAAAGGTAAATTCTGGAAAAGAATGTAAAACACAAAAATTATAGAAAGGTCTGAGATACGTGGTTTAGCTGAAAATGAACCTTTGAATTTTGAGATTTTCGGGGAAAATTAATAAATGTTAGCCTATAGCTCCTGGGCTATATAAGATACCGGAAAAAACTTAACATATTCTATGAGAAGACTATATTAGGACCACAATGAGATGTCGCACCACTAAATTGGAGTGGTACAACCTTAGAAAAAAACAGTCTGTACACGTTTAATAGGCCTAAAAAGGGTGTTTTTTAGCTTTTACAAGATCAAGCCGTCATCTCCAACTTTGCCACCACCCATATTCAGATTCAGCGTGGTCGATATAGCCGGAAACTATTGTCAAACTGACTGTGTCTTTCTGACCACCTCAGCTCAGAAATAAACGAGATACGCTTTAGTGGCTCCCGGATCCAAAATTCCACATTTTTGCATACAAGAGCTTGAAACCTCAACAACAGGGTTTTCTAATATGCTGAATATGATAATGTGATTTTCATTAAGATCACTTGGATTTTCGGTGGTTTTTCCTCCCCTTTTTCGAAAATCAGGAGAATTTTCTCAGGCTCGTAGCTTTTATTGGGTAACGTTAAACTTAATGAATTTTATTTATTTGGAGTCAGCATAAAAACCCAATTGTTTTGATGTATCTATTGTTATCAAATTATGTACTTTATATTTTTAGTTACTGTGGTATTGGGCCAAGTAGCTCCTTACTTACAAGTCGTCACTACGAACTGTTTGAAACTGTAAGATGAGCACATCAATACATGAAAGCTTTTCAGCAGTCAGTGGAAGGACCTGAGGCATCGAAAAGTGCTTTTAAACTATGAAAATGTAAAAGGATGAACGGTAATCTTGTCAAGGGTAGTTTTAAGAATGACCTTGAATTGTTCCTGCACTACCTTAAGAGCGAAAATAGTGAAACAGCCATGACTTGAAAGCCTCAAGTAACCGAAAGCCTAAAAATGCGTTTTGAAAAAAGACTGTCCGCTGAGAATAATGTTAAAATTTAAATATTAAAGTCAGGGGCATCGTCCTGACCTTATCCAGGGTGAGAGGGGGGCTGAGTACCAGGTTTAATCCCCCATAAAATATTTCTTTGACTCATGAATTCGTCGTAAATATGCTGATAAAAGAGCAATTTCTTCTAAAAGACGGAAAAAAACATTCTCTTACACGTAAATTTGTCTTATTTTGAGATGTTAAATAACACATAATTGGTTGTAAAAATTTTCACAGGTTATCCTAGAAACTGAAAAATGGACGCGTTGTAGATAAGTTTTCACCAGTGCAATTCATAATATCATCCCTTATCCGTTAGAAGGGTTGGTGTAGTTGAAAGGAACAAAGGCTAACGTGTATATGGGCCTACAATAGATAGGTACTGGAGCTAAATCATTTTTTGCCTGAGGAAAAAACTAGTATTCAACTAGTCACACATGCAAATACAAAGATTTATGAAGTTGGAAGTACCTAGAAGTCAGAATTTCGGACGTTTTTTTAAATGGAACAATAAAAAATGAAGTTTCAATTGCGTCATTGCACGAAGTAGCTATCCAAGTTACAGCGAATTTTCAGCTTTGATGTAAAAAGCTCTGCTTTATACCCCCCCCCCTAATGTGCAAATACATAGCCCAAATTTGTTCCTAAACTATTATATATTCATCCTATTTTATTTCATTAGCATTAATCTAACTTGACTTCTTCGCGGTGCCCGCATAATGCACCAGTACCTAATATAATTTGGGCTATATATTTGCACATTAGGGGGGCTTGGGGGTAAAATAACCTAACATAACTTACCCTAACCTAACCCCACCCCCTAAATATGCAAATATATAGCCCAAATTATGCAAGTCCATTGCATTCTGTCACCCACCCGTCATTTGTCTTTGTGGCTATAAAACCCGTTTTGATAGATCGTAAATTCAACTAACTTCTCGAGTGTGTTCTGAATAATGCAGGAGTACATCATTTTAAAACAATATTTAATATCAAACAGATCTTAAATTATTTTGGAATCAAGAGGCGTAATGCTATTGACGTATCAAGAAACCAGTTAACCAAGATAAAAAAGTCATCCAAGATTCAAAACAACAGAGAAATATATTATTTAGGACTATTATATGGGACCATCAGGGGCGGAAAGGGGTGGTATGTATAATCAGAAATGTGAATATGACATTTGGAGAGAGCATAAAATAATAAGAAATCTAATGTTAACACCTCTATTTAAAGAAACTAAGATGTATCTTTCTGTAGAGCTACCCCACTAGAATGGTACAAAAATATGAAATTTGTCCCGGCATAGATCCACAGATGATTGCCATCTACCTTCCAACTATGACATAATGATCACTTAACAAAAAAATAATATTAACTTACATCATTTTGTTACATACGGGTGGCAAAAAATATTTTTGATTTTCTCGAATCCATTCGTCAATATTGTGCTGTATCAAAGCCATTTTTGCTCATATGTCTTCCAAGTCGAGATTGTAACTGAAAACGTGCCAAGCCTTTGGTTACCAAACTCTTTTTGATTTGCATACCCTTCTTTCGTCAGACAGGAAGCTTGAGCATCCATTTTAGAACTGACATTCCAATAATTGCTTTGGTGTTGTTAAAGATGGCGTATATTTATAAACAGGGGCGTATTCGAGGGCACAGGGGGGAGGAGGAACTAGCAGGCTAAAGTACCCCAATATATCTCATGTTGAAAAATGTAATCTAAAAACTGTATGAAATTTGGTATTTCGATAACTTTAATAGTCTATTTTGACATACGTACTGAAAATACGTATTTGAGTTTTGAATTATCAAGACTCTTGAAATCATTTTATTTAATTTTTTCGCTTGATAAGTTTGTGTAAAATTAGTAACTCCCCCATTGTAATCAATTAACACAAACGTAGGGGGAAAAAATTTAATTTTCAAAATCTAGAGGCGGGAAATTTTATTCTTTTTCAATTTTCCAGTGAAAATACAAAAAAAAGCTGTTTTAAATAAAAATACCCCGAAAAAAGGTATTTTTCAAAAATACGGGGGAAATATAGGAGAGAAAATACCCCCTGCTTCCTCCAATTGACACTCCTAGGCCCCCCCCTTTAAAAGTAGCCATAACAAGTCTTGACTTTGCCATAGGAGAGTAAAGGGCCAAGGCCTTTCATAGAAATCCATTCCCAGTCTCCCTATAAAAGTCACGTGATTCCCATTATGATAAAAAAAAAAACTAGGTTTTCGATTTTCATATCCGGGTTGTTTGTTTTCTTCGAAATAAATATATTTTTTGCTTTCCAAAGTAGGTGGTCTTTTAAGCGTTAACAAACACAACAAAAATTCGAATAGAGTGAATGAATTTAACGTATTTCTTGCAGTCGGATATGGTAAGGGAGAAATTTATTAATCAATAATTTTCTTTTATTGATTAATAAAGAACTTGAACTTGAGAGTTTGTAATTCTTTTTTTTTATTTTAGTTTGTTTTTCATTTTACTGCCTTTTTTTCTCTATCCATCTCCCTTCCTTCCCGGCCATAGGGAATTGCGGCCAAAATTTGTTTGTCAAATTTTGTTTTTGGACAAATTTGTTGTTAAGTAAATGAACTTAGAATCCTTATTTTTAGCTTTCAAGACACCATTACTGTCTTTCGGAAAAGACAACATTAAACACAGACCAATCTCTCTTCCACCTAGAGTATTTGGCCAAGTATTAGTGATGCCACACGACCGGCATCGTAGAGATTTTTTCTATTTGATTTTTATTTTTTTTTTCTAAATTTACTAATTTCTTTTTATTTCTTCTTATAAATACCTTGTGACTAAATTTTGTTTTTTAAAGTGGTTGATTTTACCCTGAAATTTGTGCACAAAAGGTGAAAAAGGATAAGGGAGAGTGATACCCCTGGACCACTCCCTCCCCTCCAACTGCAAGGAAAAAATACAGTCCTTGATACTAAATTTAAAAGCTTTTTGCTGATTTTCGGCATTCTAATCCGTTCTTGATCATTAATACCTCATCCAGACTATCTGTTTTCGGGATAAGTGTGACAAAAAATTGGAAGGGGAATATCTAGTCTTTTCTGTTCTACACCAAATTAAAAATTTATCGAGCATTTTCTTTTCTATTTATAGAAATATTTTTAGAAAGCAATCTCCAATCCCAATATAAAAATGCAAGATTTAGTGAACCTTCCAAGCTTTGAGTAACTTCTCCTTAATTTCGCATATCTCGCTGTGAATTTGCGTTTTTTTTTTGGGGGGGGGGAATTAATTAATTGAATTAATACAGGTTTTAATTTTGGCTCACCGTACATGAATAATTAAAACAAAATTTGCATATTAATTTTACTTTTATTTGGTTAAATGGCTTTCTCGAAACTTGTTTAATTTTATTTATGAACGTTTTTATTAGTAATAAATATACATAACTTACGAATTAACTTACGTAACGAACTTCTATATTCATATATTTTTAATACGTATTAGGAGGCTCGCCCCCTAGTCAATACCTCGCTCTTTAAGCTAAAGTTTGAATTTCGTTCCAATTCTTTAAAAATGACCCCTTAATCACAAAGGCCGTTATTTAGAATATATAGCTCTTATGAAAGTACTAGAAAATCTTTGGCTTAAAGAGCGAGGTATTGACTAGAAAGTGAACCCAATCATACACGTAATATTTTCTGTTCGTTTTAAGTTTTGATGTTACTCCTTATTTTCAGTTGGAAAACTTGTTTTTATTTAATTTCTGATCTTTTTTTTAAAGAATGCTGGGAAATCCGGCACCCCCTTCATAGCAATGCCCCTTCCCCCATGAAAACTTTCTTCATGGAAAAATCTTCCCAAACAACCCCCGACCCGCCCACCCCTCTACTACCGGATAAAATCCCCCCTGAAAACGTCTGTATACTTCCTAATAACCAATACTATATGTTAACATTGGGTAAAGTTTATAACTTTCAGCCCTCCCCCCGGGGACTTCGGGGGATTAAGTCATCCTAAAGGACATACTTATTATATTTTCAACCATGCTGAACAAAATGGCTATCTAAAAATTTTGATCAGGTGACTTTGGGAAAAAAATGAGCGTGGGTCACATTTTTTTTGGTCACTTAAAAAGGGTACTGTAACTTTTAATTTCCGTTCCAATGAGTCCTCCCACGATATTCTAGGACCACTGGGCTGATACGATCACCCCTGGAAAAAAAAGAACAAAAAAAAAACAAACAAAAAAACAAATAACACGCATCCGTGATCTTTCTTCTGGCAAAAAATGCAAAATTCCAAATTTTTGTAGATTGGAGCTTGAAACCTGTACAGTAGGGTTGTCTGATACGCTCAATCTGATGGTTTGATTTTCATTAAAACTCTACTGCTTTTAGGGGGTCTTTCCCCCTTTTTTCGAAAATCAGCCAAATTTTTTCAGGCGCATAACTTTTTATAGGTAGGACTAAACTTGATGAAAGTTATATATTTGAATTCAGCATTGAAATCTGATTCTTTTGATGTATCTATTGGTATCAAAATACCGTTTTCTAGAGTTTCGGTTACGATTGAGCCGGGTCGCTCCTTACTTACAGTTCGTTACCACGAACTGTTTGATAGTTTAGGAGAAGCTTAAGCTTAAGGCTCATTCAATTGGAAATTGGAGTGGCTTGTGCCCTTTTTAATAGTAGGAAGTGAGTGGAGAGTAACTAACCCCCCTTTAACAGCCACCATTTCCCCAAACACATTCAATCAAAATTTTGAGATAGCCATTTTTTTCAACGCAGTTGAAAGTTCTGAAAATGGAGTTAAAAATATGGATAGAATAATCAATAAAAGAAAGGCTTTTACCGCATCCTGGGGAAAGGCAAGATATCACTAATTTTAAAAGGTATAGAGATGTAAAAAAAAATCCGTGGTAAGACATAAAAGATGCTGGAGTGGAAGCGTCCGCCGTGCGAGCTTTTTATGCGGTCGCATTTACCGTTTAGCACTAATGTATTAGGAACAGGAAATGTATAAAAAGATCACCCCCCCCCCCCACCGCCAAAAAAAGATGTGCTTTTTAGGGTAAAAAACACTTAAAAATTATAACTTAAAATCGCCATTAGGTCAAGGGGACGACTGGAAGAAAAATCAAAATAATTTCGATTCGTGGGTATCACACCCTTACCCCGCCACTCAGGTTCATCCTCGAGCATTGCTGCCCCGCTTGGGGTCTCCAAACTCAGAATAGTGCTTACTTTCCAGCGGAAATAGAAGATGCTCAAAAATGTGCCACAAAATATTACTGTAACCCCATTATTGCAACTATGAAACTGCCATTGAGTTCTTAAACCACTTTATTCGATATAAGACATGATCTAAGAAAGCAATTCGGGAAAGCGACCTTAGTAAACAAGATACACGAATCTATTCTCCCACCTTCTGCAACCAACAGCAGGTTTATAAGACAACCGAATAAACTGCATTTCGCTACGGGCCGAACGAACAGATTTATAAACTACTGCGTGCCCATTTTAGTTAGTGCCCCATGCGGAGAAGGCTGAAGACGCTATCAGCGCCACCCTAAGATGAGAATTAGGCAAGTAGGTATTTAAGTAGTTTATATAAACTATTTTTATTTGCTAAATTAACCCCTATCTTCAGAAACAAGGGGTGGAAACGCTGCCACCAGTGTAGGGTTTTTGGAGAGGGACCACAGTAGTACCGAGGCTTATAATCCACTCCTAATGTGAAATAAACTACTCCAATTATTTCTTATATAGTTATCTCTTCATAGTCTACAGAGAGTCGTTCGGGTAAAACGCAACAATTGAGACCTCCGTGAAAAGATAGTGCTCAATCTCCACTTCATGTCACTTAGCTCGAAGCTAAGCAGGAGGAGAGGTCTCCCACAGGCAAAACCGAACCAGTTTTCCTTACTTATACTCCAAAAACCTCAGGATATCTTATCTCATAAGATAACCTAATCAAAATAGGAGACGAATTCTCCTAAAACAAAGATTCGCAGCGAAACTTCCAAAAACCAGAATCTAAGCAAGGAAGAATATATAGGGTTAGTAAACTGAGGAAAACCTACGATTATCTTGAACATACAGAACTTGACTAACTAAAACAGGACACAAAAAAATAGACACTCAACTTCGGAGCGGGATTAGTCCCTTTGCCACTTCCGACAAATAATGACAATCAAACAGTTCGTGGTAACGAACTGCAAGTAAGGAGCGACCCGGTTCAGTGGTAACCGAAAGTCTAAAAAATGGAATTTTGATACCAATAGATACATCAAAAGAATCAGATTTTAATTGTGATTTCAACTATAAAAGTTTCATCAAGTAAGCATATACATAAAAAGTTAAGTACCTAAGAAAATTTGCCTTATTTTGGAAAAAAGGGAAAAGGCCCCCTGAAAGCTATAGAACCTTAATAAAGATCACATCATCATATTCAGTGTATCAGAGGACCCTACTGTAGAGGTTTCAAGCTCCTATCTACAAAAATGTGGAATTTTCCATTTTTTGCCAGATCACAGATGCGTGTTTATTTTTTTTTGTTTTTTTTTCTTTTTCCCAGGGGTAATCGTACTGACCAAGTGGTCCTAGAATATCGTAGGAGGGCTCATTGGAACAGAAATTAAAAGTTATAGGGCCCTTTTTAAGTGACCAAAAAAATGGAGGGCAACTAGGCCCCCTCCCACGCTCATTTTTTTCCCAAAGTCACCCGATCAAAATTTTGAGATAGCTATTTTGTTTAGTATGGTCGAAAACGTGATAACTATATCTTTTAGGATGACTTGATCTCCCGAAGCCCCTGGGGGGAGGGCTGAAAGTTATGATCTTTACCCAATGTTAACATATAGCATTGGTTATTAGGAAGTATACAGACGTTTTCAGGGGGAATTTTTTCTGGTAGTGGGGGGTGGGTCGGGGGGAGGATCTTTCCATGAAGGAAGTTTTCATGGGGGAAGGGACATTGCTATGAAGGGGGCGCCAGACTCTCCAGCATAATTAAAAAAAAAAAAAACAGAAATTAAATATAAAAAAAACAAGCTTTTCAACAGAAAGCAAGGAACAGCATCAAAACTGAAAACGAAATACAATTTTTAGGCGTATGATTGAGTTCATCCCCTAGTCAACAACTTGCTCTTTAGGCCAAACATTTGTTGACACATTCATAAGAGCGATTTATTCTAATTAGATGCCTGTGTAATTAAGGGGTCATTTTTAAAAAATTGGAACAAAATTCGAACTTTAGCTTAAAGAGCAAGGTATTGACTATGGGGCAAACCCCCTAATACGTATTAAAAATATATGAAATTAGAAGTTCGATACGTAAGTTACGTATATTTATTACTAATAAAAACATTCGTAAATAAAATTAAACAAGTTTCAAGAAAGCCATTTAACCAAACACAAGTAAAATTAATACGCAAATTCTGTTTCAACTATTCATATACGATGAGCCAAAATCAAAACCTGTATTAATTCGAAAACGTTCAAAAATTAAATAGAAAAAACAAGTTTTTTTTAAACGGAAAGTAAGGAGCGACATTAAAACTTAAACGAGCAGAAATTATTCCGTATATGAAAGGGGCTGTCCGCTCCTCAACACCTCGCTCTTTACGCTAAAGTTTGACTCTCTTACAACTCTATTTTTTTTAAACAATAAAAAACTTTAGCGTAAAGAGCGAGGCGCTGAGGAGGGGACAGCCCCTTTCATATACGGAATAATTTCTGTTCGTTTTAAGTTTTAATGTCGCTCCTTACTTTCAGTTAAAAAAACTTGTTTGTTTTATTTAATTCTCAGAAAGGCCATAACTGCGCAGTTCCCGGCAATCAATGAACCATTAGCCAACTGCGAGAAGACCAGCCAACCCATTGTGACATGATATCTGGGTTGGTGGATACGTCACTGTCTAGTTGACTCTTTCTGTCTGTCTTAATTAAATGTCTGATCCATTCAATAAGTTCGATTCTAGTGGAAAAAATGAAAACGAAAGGAATAAGCTTAGAGGGAAACATAACAGAAAAAGGGGCATTTATCTGGTAAATGAATGGGCCAGTGGCCTCACAATTAAAACAAAAACAAACTCTAGAAACTCTTATAAGACTATATAATCGAATTCGAAGCCAAATTGGGAAATTGGATGGTAGCTTACTCCCGTTTTTGAAGATTCCTTCTTCGTTTTTTTTTATACGGTCAGCAGCAATGGCCACCGCATCTGAAAGTGGAATTCCAGTATGATCCAGGAATTTTCCGAGACTGTCTTTCCGCGGGACCTTGGACGTTTCCAGCCACTACTGATTGGGTAAATTCACAAAGAAAACGATCCAGATTATCGACAGGCAGCCGCAGAAGATGTCCAAACCAGTGAAATGTCCGTTTGGCAGCCTGGTGTAGAAATATCGACTGGAAAACTTTACGACAAAGGCGGTCATTGCTGACAAAGTCTGTCTATAAATCTTCTCAAATCTCTGGAGCATCTTAGATTGAAGAGCGTGAAGACGGCGCCTGACAGCTGCAGTTGCAGGCCAAGTCTCAGCTCTGTACAGCAATACAGCAGGAATGAACAGACTGAGGCTCTGAGGATCTTCATTTTGGTAGCTCGTTTCATTCATTTTAATTCCCACGAAACTAAAAACCCTCTTAATTGATTTAGAATTTTGGGTGCCGTGACAGAATCTAAGACTAACGCACTAAAACAATTACGGCACCGAAAAGAACGCAGACAGGAGGATCTTTAGGCTAAGCCTATAAGGGACCCGTTGTCTTAGGAATCAGGTGAGTAGAAATGAGTAATTGAATGCTTTAAGTTCAGAGAGAAATTCTTTTTGGCGATTTACGTGTTTTTGAGATTGGAAACAGAGTGAAATGTTTCACTCTGTGTCAATGTTATAGAATTTAAAAGAAACATAAAGAGCAATATATTTACGGGAATAGTGTTTCGTTGATTTATACCCGTAAAATGAGCAGACTATTTAGTATAAGGTTCAGAATTGCGGATTATTGTGGTCAAATTGTTTGGAACTTGCTGAGAGTTGTCAAGGAAGCATTAAGGTAGGAAGCATTAAGGTTCGGAGGTTAAAAATTCGGCAGTTTAGAGAAAATCCGTTGTTTGATGGTGAACAATTAATGTCTGGAGTGTTTATTTTCAATTTTCCAAGCCAACTTCTGTTCTCATGGTTCTAAAACTATTCTGCAAGAATTTCCCGTTTCTAGCTTGAATAGTTTAGCTGCAAATCGCTAGAAAGACAGATTAACCCTTGATTTTATATACATATGGAAGTACAAGACTGCTTTTTTTTTTAACTCATTGTATTCCTGTATTATTTCGTAGGATGATAAAAAGAACTGAAGTGCTATCTGTTTGTCTGACAGTTGCATTGATTCTATTTTCTAGCATATAATGTTTTAACAAGGAAGCCATTATGGAAAAGTCCGAAGAGGTCATAACTAGGTTAATACCTTCCGTGACTAATCACAGAATTCTGAGTTGTTTTTTCAAAAGATCATGTGTTTTTTAGTGATCAAAGAAGCTATAGTATACGACGAAATTATTTCTTTGTTTGTGAGTCTTCATTGTTAATAAGGGGCTTAAAATTTTCACCATCATTACAGCTTATTCTAGGTTCACTAAGTTTTTGTTATGTAGAGTTAATTTGACCCTGAACTACGGCACTGACGATGCCTAAGTAAAGAACGATGTCGGCACAATGTATTGTTTTTTTTTCCTTTAGACCAGGGCACTTCGCATCAAAGGGGCTGTCGTAGAAACTTCGAAAAGGGCTCATTCGATTGGAAATTGGAATGGCTAGTTCCCTTTTTAATAGTCGAAAGTGATTGGAAGGTAACTAACACTCCTTCCACGCCCACCATTTTCCCAAACACATCCAATCAAAATTTTGAGATAACCATTTTGTTCTACGTAGTTGATTTTCAGATAGAAATTATGTTTTTGAGGAGGACACTCCCCCTACAGCCCTCAGGGCAAGGGTTATAAGTTATGCCCTGGGGGCATATAAGGTTTTTATTGAAAGCTTTGTCATATAAGCTTCAAAAAGGACTCATTCAATTGGAAATTCAAGGGGCTAGTGCCCTTTTTAATAGTTCAAAGTGGTTGGAGCGCAACTAACCCCCCTCTCACGCCCACCTTTTCCCCAAACACACCCAATCAAAATTTTGAGATAGCCATTTTGTTCAACGGAGTTGAAAGTTCTGGAAATTAGGTGTTTGAGGATGCCTGGGGGCATATAAGTTTTTTATAGAAAGCGGTGTCGTAGAAACTTCAAAACTGGCTCATTTGATTTGAAATTGAAATGGCTAGTGCCCTTTTGAATAGTCGAAAGTGATTGGAAGGTAACTAACACCACTTCGACGCCCACCATTTCTCCAAAAACATCCAATCAAAATTTTGAGCTAGCCATTTTGGTCAACGTAGTTGAAAGTTCTGGAAATTACACCTTTGAGCAGAACAATCCTCCCACAGTCTTCAGGGCAAGGGTTATAAGTTATGCCCTGGGGATATATAAGGTTTTTATTGAAAGCTTTGCCGTAGAAACTTGAAAAAGGGCTCATTCGATTTGAAGTTCAAAGGGCTGATGCCCTTTTTAATAGTCGAAAGTGATTGGAGGGCAACTAACCCCCCTCTCACATCCACATTTTCTCTCCAATACATCCAATCAAAAATTTTACATAGCAATTTTGTTCAACATAGTGGAAAGTTTTGAAAACTAAGTCTTTAAGGGTGACCCCCCCCCCTCACAGCCCTCAGGACAAAGGTTGTAAGTTCTGCACTGGGGGCATCTAAGGCTCTTATGGAAATCGTTATCGTAGAAACCGCAAAAAGGGCTCATTCGATTGGAAACTGAAATGGCTAGTGCCCTTATTAATAGTTGAAAATCATTGGAGGGCAACTAACCCCGTCTCACGCCCACCATTTCCTCAAACACATACAATCAAAATTTTGAGATAGCCATTTTGTTCAACGTAGTTGAAAGTTCTGGAAAATTATGTATTTGAGGATGCAGACACCCAAGAGTAAAGGTTGTAAGTTATGCCCATGGGGCATATAAGGTTTTAATAGATAGCGTTGTCGTAGAAACTTCAAAAGGGGATCATTCAATTGGAAATTGAAAGGGCTAGTGCCCTTTTTAATAGTCGAAAGTAATTGGAGAGTAACTAGCCCCCCTTTCACGCCCACCATTTACCCAAACACATCCAATGAAAATTTTGAGACAGCCATTTTTTTCAACGCAGTTGATAGTTCTGTAAATTATGTCTTTGAGCAGGACACTCCCCCCACAGTCTTCAGGGCAAGGGTTATAATTTATGCCCTGGGGGCATATAAGGTTTTTATTGAAACCCAAAACAAATAAATGAATAATAATACCCAAAACAAATAAATGAAATAAATGAAACCCAAAATAAACACAACTGAAAAAAATTCTTTTAAATGCTTTCACTTTTCTAACTTTAAGAAATCAAAAATCAATTAAGATTTTAAGGAATAAATATCAGCATATACATATTAAACTGACAATGCACATTTTTTCAGTAAATGTATTTGAATTTTTTTTCAGTTAAGTACAAATTATATTCTGGCTTTTAGAAAGCTTGGGGTTTAGAATCCAATTCACATTAATTTCTGCTCATTTTGAGTTTGACTCTTATTTTTTTTAATTTCTGTTGGTTTTGGGTTTCATTTATTTATTGATACTGATTTATAGTAGTAGTATTCTTGGTAGAATATTTGATTCTAGTTTTGTTGATTTTGGTTTAATGGAGTTCTTTACTTTTTTAAAAACTTATTTTGTTGAAAAAGTTTTTTTAATTAATAAAAACGGAAAAGACCAACAATCTGTAATATCTTCGCTTCATCATATCTCTGTCGAACAGTCATATCACGGCTATCTCCAGTTAAAACACTTAAGGCATTATTTTTAAAACTTCTAAGGTACGAAGGTGAGTTAAAAATGTAATTGACCACGCCAGACAACTATTGGGAAGATATGGTTGAACAAAAGAAAAATAAAGCGATCACATAATATCTTTCGGGCAAAAAGTACTTCAGCTTCCTCATCACACCAATATTTCTTGTAACCTTGCTACTAACACCCGTCACCCATTGGCCTGCAACTGCAGCTATCCAGCGTCGTCTCGATACTCCTCAATGTAAGTGGCTCCAAAGAATTGAGGGTATCCGATGGACAGACTTTGTCAGCAATAGCCGCCTACCAAGTTTGACTTCCCAGTCACTCTTTTTGTACCAGGCTGTCCAACGAACACTTCACTGGTTTGGACGAGTTCTGCGGCTGCCTGCCGACACTCCAGCTCGTATTCCTTATCTCTTTAGCGGCTAGAAACGTCCAAGGTCCAGTGGAATAACAGTCTCGAGAAATTCCTAGACCAAACTTAAATTCCGTTTTCAGATTTAGAGGCCATTGCTGCTGACTACCCAACATGGAGAAGGCTGTCAACGCTCTCAACACCACCCCAGGATGAGAATTAAGCAAGTCTTTAAGTAATTTACATAGCCTATTTTTACAGACTAAATTAACACCGTATCTTCATAGACGCAGGTTTGAAACGCTACCACCAGTGTAGGGGGTTTTGAGGGGGGCCACGGTAGTACTGAGGCTTAAACTCCACTCTTAATGTGAAATAACCTATATCAATTGCGACTTATATAGTTATCTTTCCATAACCTACAGAAACCGGGGTAAAACTAACAATTGAAACCTCCGTCAATAGATATTATTCAAACTCCACTTCAAGTCACCACGCCCAGAGCTATGCAGGGGGAGGGGAACACCCAGGAAAAATTAAACCAGTTTCTTATGCTCCAAAAACCTTAGGATATCTTATGTCACAAGAAACCCTTATCAAAATAGGAGACAAATTCTCTTAAACCAAAAAAATCGCGGCGAAACTCCCAAAAAATCAGAATCTTAATTGACTGGCTTATTCATTCAGTAAAAGAATCTCACGGACAAAGTGATAACGAAAGGAATAAACCTAGAGGAAAATATTACAGAACAGAAGGAAACGTGTCTGATAAATAATTGGGACGGGGGCCCAACAATTATCAGACTACATAACCAAATTTGAAAACAAATTTGGAAATTGGATGGCGGCTTACTCCTACTTTTGAAGACCTGTTCTACAAGTTTCTATTTTATACATTATGGTTGGGAACACCATTATTTAATAAAAACGTGTTAATTACTTACTTAATTGCTCGTTTTTCTGAGTTTCTGTCATCTCGCTCGTTTATTTTCAGCTTCAAATTTTATTTATTTAAAGGATTTTTTTACTATAAATGCAGTTTTAAAATCGTTTAATTGGGTCAAATTAATTTGTTTTCTTATTATTTATTGAAGATTGGAGTGGAATTCCAAAAAAAGAATATGACTCCAAACCGCTGAAAACACTTTTGTTAGTATAGAAATGCTTCGCTATGACAAAGCTGTAAGTAACCCTTTGATTATTTTGTACTTATTAAACATCAAAAAAGAAAAATTGCCATACAAAATATGTCCAATATTTAACATGGCTGTCACAGAAAGTATTGCAATAACCTTGTATTTTTTTTCTGCATACCGTCCTTGAATTGCAGAGGCATCGTTCACTGATCTTAGCAGGATTGCAACTCATCAGTTGGATACCTTTTGCAACTTCTTTGCAAGTTTTCTTTAGTTCCCTTCTTTGGAGACTGGAAATTTGTTCGTTTGGCAACTTTATTTTTTATAATTGGGAGCAAATAAAAATCTTCAGTATTATAATAACAGCCACCAAACTGATTTTCTCCATAAATTACTTAGGTTGGAAAAAACGACGAGAAATGATGTTGCAGCTTTTGTATGAAAAGTTCCATTAGCATCCACAGGGAACAGCAAAGGATACCTATTTCCCTCAAGTTATACCACTAAAAATAAATAAAAAAAGGAAATTTCGTAATGCCAGTCAAAAATAATTTTTGTCATATTGTAACCCCCCCCCCCTCCCCCCAAAAAAAGTGCACAAAGACTGCCAGAAAAAAATAATGACACGTACTAACGCCCGAGCCCTTCACCCGTTGTATTTCAACATTTGTGTCGAGTGAGAATCTTTTGCGACACTACCTTTCTGAGGATCTCATTAAAGTCCATCTGAATATATTTTTTCATTAAAACGTAACTAGTTGTGGGGGATGAAAAATTAAATAAAAATAATTTTTGAAAACGGTCAATCCTAAATTTTCCAAAGCGAAACTTTCAATTGAAACAAAAAATAATTTTATTTTATAACAAATTACATTTAAATACTTTTAATAAAACGTCGCGATAAAACATTAAACTAAACATTGTCCTTGTATCTCTACTCTTTGTGTCAGACAAATGTTAGCAGACACCTACATGAATGGAAAATCTAAGTTCATCTCATCAATAAAAATCACAAGCGTTCTACTTACTAATCATTACCTTAGTTCGAGACTGTCGTACGGGCAAATTCTTTAAACGACATTTAACACTACTAAAGCAGAATTTCTAGCTCAATTGTTAGGGTTCAAAAGGACTAAAGTTAAAATGTATAAAGGGCAAATATTCTCCAGAGCCACTGATGAAGCATAGGGCGTCGACAAAGTTCGACCTTTCAGTTTCGAGTCCTTTTTTGGCAGGGCGAAGTAGCGAGCCTGTCACTCAGCCTTACGGCAGCGGGGATTAAATCCCGAGCCCCGTCATGCCAAGCCGAGATCAATCTATTACACTACCACAGGATAGTTTAAAGTTGCAAGACATCACTTTAACCGGAGAGTGGGATAACTAAACAGTGCCATAGTGATTATTGATTAACTTACCATGTCTTAACCCAGCTGTTCAATTAAGTTGAATTAAAGTCCTTTGTGGATTAAAGTCCTTTGTTAGAATTAAAGTCCTTTGTGGTAGGCCACAAAAAATTTTGATATTAGAGTTTGCATTTACCACCAATTTTTGAAGTGAGGAATAGAAGATATGACGTAATTTCGAAAAACCTCACAACTTCAAATTATTTTGAGAGCCAAATAAGATATTAGAAAACAGATTCAAACAATTTTATTTAGTTCTTTTTCAAAGCTTATCTAAAAAGGTCAATTTATTTATAAGAAATTAAAAGTGATAGTAATAAATAGCTTTAGCATTTTGTCATAGCCCCAACTTCACCTTCGACTGAACATGAGGTTCAGAAATTAACTTTCATTAAAAAAGGAAAAATGATAAATATAAATTTTTTTAGTATATTTGCGTAGAAGGGACCTTTGGATTAGAACAACATCAAGTAAGTATTATCTATGAAGCTACGTTATGTGGGCCGTTCAAGAGCTAAACTATTTTCAGTAAATTTTTCAATATTTTCTACACATAGGTGTCAAAGCACTCGACTTATTCATAGTCTAAACTGAATTTTTTATTATTATCTTCATAATATATTATTTAAAACTAAGGGCTAATACAAAAAAGTACAAAAAAATTAAGTTCGACACCGTATGCTCGAATTATTTATAGAAAAGGCAGTTTGATCGAGTTTCACATTTTGACTCGCATTAAAATATCCTAAACAAGTTATTCACACACAGACAGAAAGCAAACGCCCAAAATTCCTGATCTTTTTTCAGCTCGATTATTACGATAGTTTGCTGGGATATACACTGGGCAATGAATCCTTTTTTGAGTTTTATTCCTGGCTTGTTTTATGGACTTAATCAGTTTAGCTTAAGAAAGAGTCATATAAGATTGCTTTCAATTTTGATTCTCTTGGCACTGTCTAGAATTTCTTGTAATAAGTGTGGGAAAAGGAAGAACATAAAATTGAAATATGAAGAGGCATTATGGGTAAAATGCCTCTTCCTTCTTCCTATGGGGAAAATCCTGGGAAATACTATAAGGTTTAATTTCTAGAAATTAGAAATGAGATAATCTTGAACTAGTATAGCCGCTTGAGCGTTTCAAATAAGGAAATCAACTTTCTTTCGTCTAAAAAATAACTTTAATGATGTGTTAGAGTTCAGAGACTCACTATATCTACTGAACATGACGTGTTAACATTGAAGCATGATAAGACAGTTCCTTCACTTGACTAAAGAAATCTTTGTTTTCCATGTGCGTTAGGCTGAGTATTTCTAAGGCCTCTTTCAAAAATGCAGCAGCTTCGACGTCCTTGCCTTCATTCAATTTAATTTTTCCTAATTTTGCCAAAAGCATGCCCAATAACGGATGGTTTTGACCGTAGTATTCCCTAAAAAAAGCAACAAATTAGGATATTAAGACAATTTCAAACTTTAAAGAAGTTGAGCATATTCAGGGTGGCGAACGTGGTCCACTAGTCTAATCTCGTTTTGAAAATGGCAAATTCCAGTCTAGCTGTTTTGTACCATTAATCTTATAAAAAAGACGCCAGAACCACTAATTTCAGAAACTGGACCACTAGTCTCAAAATTTGAACCTCAGGCCCCATGAAATTTTGTTGTTTTTGGGGTAAATGCGTAGTTTTTCTTAATTCTATCAGCTTGCTTTCTATTTTTCTACGATCCCTTATTTTCAGATAGAATGAAAGCGTGGCTTTTTATAGAATCCTCGAAAATATGAAAAAAAACACAAAATTCCACATTTTTATAGATGAGAGCTTGAAACTTCTTCTATAGGGTTCTCTGTACTGCTAAATCCCATGGTGTAATTTTCATTGATTACTTTCCCTCGGGTGTGCCCCCCCCTTTTTTTAAAAATTAGGCAATTTTTCATGCTCGTAGCTTTAAATCCGTAGCCTTAAACTTGATAAGACTTTATATATTTATCAAGTTACAAAGATTTTTTGGATGTATATATTGTAATCAAAACTATTTGTTATTCTTTTTTAAAGTTCTTTTTTTCTTTTTTAAAGACCAGGTCCTTTTTTAAAGGACCTGGTCGCTCCTTACCAGGATTGACCTGGTAAGAAGCTTATTATTATTATTAATAATACCCTTATTAATAGTAATATATGTGCACAAAAGCTGATTTTTCTTGAATTAATTTAAAAAACTTTTTCCACAAAATATGTTTTTCAGAGAAAAGTAAAGAACTCCATTAAACAAAAAATGAGCAAAATAAAATCAAATAATCTACCAAGCGTGAAACTACCCCTAATCAGCATCGATAAATAAATGAAACCCAAAACAAACAGAAATAACAATAATTAACCGAGTCAAACTCAAAACGAGCAGAAATTAACATAAGTTGGGTGCAAAACCCCTATGCCTTCACAAGGCCAGAACATACTTTGCACTTTACTGAAAAAATATAAATGTTTTTACTTTCATAATTTAAATAAATCAAATAATATTAACATATTGATTACTAAATATCAGTATATCTAAATTAAACTGACAATTCACATTCATTTGTACTTTTTCAGTAAAGTGCAAATTTTGTTCTGGCATTGGGAAGGCATAGGGGTTTTGTGACCAACTTATGTTAATTTCTGCTCGTTTTGAATTTTTTGTTTAATGGAGTTCTTTACTTTTCTTTGAAAAACTTATTTTGTGGAAAAAGTTTTTTATATTAATTTCTGTTCGTTTTATATTGACATAGTCTTTTCAGAGAAAAAGAAAATAATACTTTAAAACTTTTCGTTTTTTAAGACTTTATAGTTTGGCCTGCTATTTGTATGCTGGAAAAAAATTTTCAGCAATTTTTAACAACATACACCCTTTTAAAAATCTGGACACAAATACTACTGTTTAAATTAGTTTCATACCTCCTCTGGTTGACCTGAAAAGGAAAACTTGATACCATTCGCAAAAAATTTACTTTCTTTGATAGCTTGGATACCCTTACGCTATTTTGAATTGGTTAAATTTTAAGAGCAGAAATGGGAGGGTTGGCATGGGAGGGTGGGAGTGGAAGGGGGATTAGTTGCCCTCAAATCACTAAGGGCATCAGCCCTTTCTATTTTCAATCGAATGAGCCCTTTTCGAAGTTCCCAAGACAACTCCTTTGGTACGAAGTGCCCTTGTCCAAACAACAACAAACAATAAAACATACCCACTTCGATCTTTACTATAAAAATGTCAAGCCTTCCAATCACTTTCGACTATTAAAAAGGGCACTAGGCCTTTCGATATCCAATCGAATGAGCCCTTTTGGAAACGACAACGCTTTCTATAAACACCATATATGCCCCCAGGGCATAATTTACAACCCTTACCCTAAGGTCTGTTAGGGTGGTTGTCATCCTCTAAGACCGAATTTCCAGATCTTTCAACTACGTTAAACAAGCTTGTTGACTCATCTGCTAATCAAATCGGTGCCATTGCCCTA
Organism: Artemia sp. Qi Xiang Cuo; assembly: GCF_049724085.1. Taxonomy (NCBI): domain Eukaryota; kingdom Metazoa; phylum Arthropoda; class Branchiopoda; order Anostraca; family Artemiidae; genus Artemia; species Artemia sp. Qi Xiang Cuo. Next base: position 36,559,447 of record NC_142800.1, on the reverse strand, counting down.
GTCAAAGGCAAGAAATCTAAGAAAAAAACGGCAAACTTTCCATCCCAGTCCAAAATTACCACCAATGATAATTCGTCGGCTGAAGAAGGATTTCAGTATTCAAATCAAGCAAATGATGAAACTTCGACCACAATGGATATTTAAATGTATACTATGCAAGATTTTACGTTTCTCACAAAATTATCACTGTGCAATAATGTTGTTTTTAACTATTAGGATGACCAAGATATTTTGCACAATAACCCCTTAGCTAGCCCTGATAGCCCTTTTAACCGTATAAATTGTGAATGTCTCGACACTTTTGATTTTGTAAAAAATGTAAAACCAAATCTAATGGACAAGACCAAACTCAATATAATCTGCTTTACCATCAAAAGCATAAGAGATTAGTGGACTAATTCCAAAGATTTAATTTTAATTAACGGTTACTGCCCTTTCGACGTAATTGAAATAACGGAGACGTGGCTTTCAGAAATTGATGATACTAATGAATTTTCACTCCCTTGCTTTCAAGCTATTCATATTGAAACAAAATTAACCAAGTCCTCTGGTGGCATTTCTCTTTACATCCGGTCAAGTCTAAAATTCACCAGGATATGACACTGTGAATCTTTATTCACTCAACATATAAATAATAGATTCATGTATTCAGTACTTGTTGATATGAGTGCTGACGGCAATTATTATATTTTCTCATTGTTTTATAAGCCACCCCCAGGTTCGACACCTATCTTGTGTAATCTTTTCGGTGACTTTTCTAGTTTTATTAATTCACCACAAAAGAAGGAACTAGTTTTTGGGGACTTTAATTTTAATTTAATTAATGTTAGAAGTAAATAATTATTGTGATATCTTCTTTGAAACATTTACCCCAAGTGGTCGTCTTCCAACAATCCTTTTTCCTACTAGAGTTGATCCTATGAGGTCTATCGCTACTGTAATTGATGACATTTTTGTATCCACTTCCCTGGGAAACCACCTGTCCTCCAAAGTAATATTCTCTGACCTGTCAGATCACTTTCCAATCTATCTCTCCCTACCCTTCCAACCGACTACTAAACACCCTAGAACTAATACCCCTACGTCTAATAGAATATATAATATTGTGAATATGAACAGGTTCACGGATCGTTTGAAATACTTTGACTGGTCAAAGGTTTTGGATTGTCAGGATGTTAATTCAGCCACAAATGGTTTTACACAGGGACTGAGTGATCTTATCAGTTCAACCTTTCCAGTCTGTAAATCAAATCGAAAAACTACCTATATACACCCCTGGATGTTCAATAGCCTGATAATCTCTTCATATTGTAAAAATAACCTAGATAAGTTAGCATGCAAAACCCGTAGCGTTATTGACCTAACTAATTATAAAACTTACAAAAACTTATATACCAAACTCGTCCGTGAAGCAAAAAAAATTATTATTATTCAAAAATCACTCACTGCAAAGGGAACTTGCAAAAAAATTGGTCAACAATAAATGAAATTCTTTCAAAAAAAAGGAATTCAAGATCTATACCTATAACCTATTAACCTTAAGGACATCAGTGGCAGATTAATTGAGCCAATTTCAGTACCGGATGCTTTTAATAATTATTTCACCAACATTCCAAATGCTAACTCCTGTTCCCCCTCCGAGTCAGTACACCCTAGCAAGAATCCCAGATCCATATTTTTCTCTCCAACTGATAGTAATGAGGTGCTTCAACTTATCGAATCTCTCTCTAATAGTAGTACACCTGACTTCCTTGGGATAAGTAATAAGCTTCTTAGAACTGCATCTTCCTATGTTTGTGAACCCATTGTGCATATAGCAAACCTGTCTATGATCAATGGAGTCTTCCCAGAAATATTTAAATCAGCAATTGTTATCCCGATTCATAAAAAAGGCGATCCGTCTGAGATAAGTAATTATCGTCCAATCTCACTTCTCCCAGCTGTATCCAAAGTGCTTGAGAGAATTGTCTTCCGACGTCTTTCTTCCTTTTTATTTGGGATTAATCCTTCAGAGTTCAGATTCGTTGATTTCTTCTCATCAATATGGCTTCCGTTCCAAATTTTCAACTGCTCATGCACTAATCGATGCCACACAGTTAATCCGGTCCCAACTTGACCCTAAAAATACTTTAATTGGCTGATGTCTTGATTATTTTAAGGCTTTTGGCAGGGTTGATCATTGGGGTTTACTAATTAAGCTTAAGAACATAGGTAGTTGTTGTCTTCCGATCTACGGTTGTTGCAAATATCTCTCTTTGAGAGTGCAGAGTTTGAGTCTGAGTGGTATGAACTTTCCCCCCCTACCTGTCCGAAGGGGCGTTCCGCAGGGCTATGTTCTCGGTCCAATACTTTTTCTCCTGTATATTAATGATTTGGTTACAGGCCTGGGTCCATCAGTGCACCCAGTACTTTTTGCTGACGATAGGCCTACCAACTTTTTCATCACCGGCCCTAATTTACCATCCGTCGTCACCTCTGCTCAAATTCTTCTGAATAGAGTACAGGAATGGTCTCTCGTTAACTGTATGACCATTAACAGCAATAAAAGTCAGGTTGTATTATTTCGAACCCCTTACAAAAAAAATGAAGCTCAGTAAGCACTTGACCTAAAATATTCGACCAATCTCCTCCCGCAGGTCGAAGTTACCAAGTTTATTGGTGTCCACATAGACTCCTCCCTATCATTTGCAACTCATGTATCCTGCATCAGAGCCATAATCTTGCGACAGGTAAGTATGATTAATCGTGTGAATAATTTTCTTCCCCGAAATATCCTTGGCACCCTTTATTGCTCTTTTATTTAGCCATGTATCTCATAGTGCGGATCTGTTTGGGGCAACACTTATCCTTCAGTTACCAATAAATTAAAAACTGCCCAAAACCGTGCCATCAAAGCAGTTTTTCGGCTGCCCCGACTATATGCCATCCAGGACTTGTTCTCAGATTTTGGTATTATTCCTTTTGAACAAAGTATAAAAAAATTAAATCTATCCCTTGCATACTCCGCTTACCATAAAAGCCTTCCTTCTCAATTATTATCTTATTTTAATTGCAATAATTCTGAAGGCCTCTGTCTCCGTTCATCCAACCTTTCCTTAATTGTCCCCAAGTGTGTCTGTATCTCCGCCCCGCGATCTCCAAGTTATATATCTATACTTCAATGTAATATAATACCCCCTAGTATCGAACTATCCATAATTTTTCGCACGCTGTATAACAATGTTACTAAACTTTGATATAATAAATCTCTAAATTTTTAAATCAATTTGCTTTAATTTACCCGTGTTTTTCTCTTTTTTTCAGTTTTTTTTTCTCTCTTGTTCATTTTCAATTTTTTGTTGTTATGGTCCTCAACAAGTTCGCTTCCAGGATCTATATTATTATTGGTGTTATGTTTCATCTTGTTTTTATTTCAATAAATTGAATTGAATTGAATAAATTGAACATAGCTATCTCAAAATTTTGATTGGATGTGTTTGGGGAAATGGTGGGTGTGAGAGGGGTGTTAGTCGCCTTCCAATCACTTTCGACTATTAAAAAGGGCACAAGCCACTCCAATTTCCAATTGAATGAGCGCATTTCGAAGTTTCCGCGACAACTTCTTCGATACGAAGTTCCCTGCTCTAAAGGAAAAAATTAATAAATAATACATTGTGCCAACATCGTTCTTATATTCCCCCAGGGTATAACTTAAAACCCTTGCCCGGAGGGTTGTGGGGGAGTGTCCTCCTCTTTACTTAGTCCCCGTTTCTTGTCTCGTTCTCGACTGTCCCCGAACTTTACTTAGGCAGCGCGATCGTGCTGCCTATGATTTATACAACAACTTTCTATGTAAACCTTATATGCCCCGAGGGCATAACATACAACCCTTGCACTGAGGGCCCTGAGGGGGTTATCATCCTAAAAGACCTAATTTCCAGAACTTTCAACTACGTTGAACAAAATGGATATCTAGAAATTTTGATTGGATGTGTTTTGGAAAATGGTGGGCGTGAGGTGCGTTAGTCGCTATCCAATCACTTTCAACTATTAAAAAAGGCACTAGTCCTTTCGATTTCCAATTGAATGAGCCCTTTCGAAGTTTCTACGACAACATTTTCAATGAAAACTTTATATGCCCCAGGGCATACTTACAACCCTTGCCCTGAGGGCTGTGGGGGGAGGGGTTGTCATCCTTAAAGACCTAATTCCCAAACTTTCAACTTTATTGAATGAAATGGTTACCTCAAAATTTTGATTGGATGTACTTGGGGAAGGGTTGGGCGTGAGAGGGGGGTTATTTGCCCTTCAATCACTTTCGACTATTAGAAAAGGCACTAGCCCTTTGAATTTCCAATCGAATGAGCCTTTTTGAAGTTTCTACGACAACGCCTTCTATAAAAACCTTATACGCCCTCAGGGCATAACTTGAAACCCTTGCCCCGAGAGTTGTGGGGGAGTGTTCTCCTCAAAAACATATTTTCTACCAGGTAATCAACTACGCTGAACAAAATGGCTATCTCAAAATTTTGATTGGATGTGTTTGGGAGAATCATGGGCGTGGGGGGGGGGGCTAGTTGCCCTCCAATCACTTTCGACTATTAAAAAGGGCACTAGCCCTTTGAATTTACAATCGAATGAGCTTTTTCTGAAGTTTCTACGACAGCGCTCTCTATAAAACCTTATATGCCCTCAGGGCATAACTTAACCCTCTCGCGGGCGCTGGTTGGTTTTGAGGACACTTAATTGTAACCCCCTCTTTACCCAAAGCTGAGCTTTTAACATATGTTTCCTGGTGCCATCTGATTACCGACTCTTCCATAAACGTCCCTGAAGAGCCCGTCTACCGGATAAGCTGTGCTTTCTTCCTGCCATTTTAGCAGAAAATTGTAATTTGAGTTTTATCAAGGATTTGCAAGGTAACTGCGCTTTTTCTTTATTTTGTAGACATCATCGCTGACCTAGGAAAGTTGGCATTTTTTTCTCAGAGAATTCATACCCTTAGTAGTGTGTTAGAGTAATTTTTTCAACTTCTGAATATTTCATACAGTTGAGCCACCTATTTTCTTTCTGTCCCCGCATGAGGACACTGCCCATTAGCGTCAGCTTTTTTTATAGTTTTCGGTCCGTATAGTTTCCGTAGTTAACACTAGTAACACTACTGTTGCCACAGGTAACACTACTGTTTATTTGTCCCCGCTTGTACCTTGTGCTCGCAAACTAGTAAAGCTTCTGTTCTTTACAGATGAGTCGGCTAAAAATCAGGCATGATAAAGATATCATGAAAATCATGTTTGAAGACGATAGTGACAATGGAATCGATTCAGACCAATCAGATCTTTCCTCCGACGAAGAAGATGGCAGAGATCCCACTTGGCTGCCTCCATGTGAAGAAGAGGACGTCCAACTTGCTACCGGATCGAGCCCAGCGGCTAGAGATAAGTAAGAGAGAGCTACAGACGAAGACAGTGTAGACCACGAGGTAGCGGAACCTGATCGAACGGAACCATCTCTCCAGCGTGTTGCTAGAACTTATGCGACGAAAAGGAAAATTCCAAGCATGGAGCCCAATAGTTCTGCTTTTTTTTCGACGTCGCAAGCAGACCCTGCTGTCAACAGTTCAGTTTCAGATGGAAGATCACAGACCACTCCTTCACAGTCTAACAGTGGGATTGCAGCTAAAACCAAAGTTCCACGAGACAACCCGAAGTCTAAATCGGTCAAGGCCAGACGACGTATTTGAAGAGCCAATGTCGATAATCCTCTAGCAGAGTCAGTTCCTTCGTTCACCGGTGATGGTCGGGTCTTGCTCAATCTCAGCAACGAGTCGGATCCTGTCGATTTCTTTGAGGGACTTCTTTCCAACAAAATTCTTCCAATGGTCGTCAGGGAATCTAACGCTTACGCATTGTAAAAAAAAGGGTCTGAGTTGAATTTGACATCAGCAGAACTACGCATCTATGTTGGATGCCTTCTGATAATGAATTATGTTCGATACCCAAGAATTGAAAACTACTGGTCAAATAACCTGAGGCTACCTCAAATTGCTGATTATATTTCAAGCAAAGGTTCAAAAAGATCAGAGAATGTTTACATTTCACTACTCACAAATACTACAAGATCCGCCCATTTTTGGAGATGTTGCGCAACTCTTTCAAAGCAGCAGTGGCCGACGAAGAATACAGTTCAATAGACGAGATGTTGGTCGCCTTCAAGGGAAGAAGCAGCCTCAAGCAGTATATGTCATCTAAACCAAGTAAGTGGGGTTTAAAAATTTGGGTTCGGGCTGGAGTCTCGAAAACACAAACACTAAAGTGTATTTCGACAACTTTCTTACCTCGGTATCTCTGGTGGAAGCATTAGCAAAGGAAAAGATTTATAGTGTTGGAACCCTTCGCGCAAATCGACTTGGAGATGCTGCACCTAAGCTAATACCAAAAGTCGAAATGACAAAGAAAAAGTGAGGAACCTTGTCGTTTGATATGTCTGCTGAAGGAGTGATGGTTTTACGCTGGAAAGACAACAATCTCGTAAATGTTTGTTCATCCTTTGCTGGTTATGCCCCAACTGACAGTGTCCAGAGATGGTGCAGCACAGCGAAATCGAAAGTGGCGGTTGAAAGGCCATACGCAGTGGAGGAATATAATAAGTGTATGGGAGGCGTGGATTTGATGGATTCGCTGACTTCACTTTACAAAAACGACTTTCGAAACAAACGTTGGTACATGCGCCTTTTCCACCATTTCCTTGATGTTGCTGTTGTCAACGCTTGATCTCCTCCATTTCAAAGGGTCTGTTGCAGTAGCTATGACGAACAAAGGGATGGTGCAGATGAGGACAAGCCCTGATCGGCCTTCAAAAATTGGCTTTGTCAAGAAAAGGACTGTCATTGCTGTCCCAAGCGAGATCCGACTTGATGGTCTGAGTGGCCATTGGCATGGCAATTCCGACAAAAATAACGCTTCTCGATGCCAAGACAAGAACTGCACGAGTAAAACGAGATTCATCCGCAAAAAATGCAAAGTCGCATTTTGCCCTGAATGTTTCGAGAACTTTCACAGTGTCCGATAAGCCTTTCGAAAGAGTGTTTTCTGGGCGGCGTCCCCATATGTGGACAGTAGCATATTTTACCTTTTCATCCTTTTTTGTCAGTTTCTGAATACATATCTGAAATCTATGTATTTTTCTACATAGGAAAGAACTTTGTCCTGTCAGTTTATCTCAAAAATTGGAAATTCGCCCGCGAGAGGGTTAAAAACCTTGCCCCGAGATTTGTGGGGGAGTGTCCTCCTCAAAAACATATTTTTTATCTGGAAATCAACTACGCTGAACAAAATGGCTATCTCAAAATTTTGAGTGGATATGTTTGGGGGAATGATAGGCGTGGGGGGGCTAGTTGCCCTCCAATCACTTTCGACTATTACAAAGGGCACTAGCCCTTTTGAATTTACAATCGAATGAGCCTTTTTTGAAGTTTCTACGACAAAGCCTTCTATAAAAAACCTTATATGCCCCCAGGGCATGCCTTAAAACCATTGCCCCGAGGGTTGTGGGGGAGTTTCCTCCTCAAAAAGATATTTTCTATCTGGAAATCAGCTACGCTGACAAATTGCCTATCCCAAAATTTTGATTGGAGGTGTTGTGGGAAATGATGGGCGTGGGGGGGGGGCAGTTGCCCTCCAATCACTTTCGACTATTAAAAAGGGCACTAGCCACCCCAATTGCCAATCGAATGAGCCTTTTTCGAAGTTTCTACGACAACTCCTTCGATACGAAGTGCCTGTCGGAGAAAAAAAAAACATTGTGGACACACCGATCTTTACTTAGGCAGCGCTAGCGCGCTGCCTATGATAGATTTTCTTTTCTTCAGATTTTTTCTTCTATGCATAAACTTGTATCTTCAATAACAACTAGAGAGGGTAACTAAATTAGATTTACAGCATATTGATCTTTAAGTGAAAAATCAGTGTCACTATTCCTACATTGTAGTTTCATTCTGATTAATTTTGTCTGTACTGTCAATGAGACTCTTTTCATTCATATTATGTGACTAATATGTTTGAATTTGTTCAACTGAACAAACGTCACATACTAGAGACACCTAGACACTAGTGACACCATTGATTCATCCCTCTTTGCAATCGCCAAATAATAAACTGTGTTACCATTATTCATATTTATCATAATGAGAATTGAAACACATTCCCCTGGCATATGATTCACAAACATGACTATCACAGGATGAGCAGTTTTAACGTAAAAAATTTACTACAGACAGGAAAAAGCCCATGGCTTCTTTTTAGCTGGATCTAGTGAAGGACGAACCAGAGGGAATCAGGCAGTGGAGTCACTTTAACATTAAACTTTCTTGTGCATAATGGTATACTTTATTCGGTTACTATGGGCTAGGGTTTGTTCTTTACTAGGTTGGCCTTTAAGGGGCAACCATGATATACTGATTTATGCTATATGTTCAGCCATTTGTAACTTGAAGTGCTCTGGATAGGCCGACATATACATCATGGACGTGCACAGGGAGGAGTGCCTCGGAGCCCACTCTCTCTCCATGAAATTCTAGATTTTTTTTTTGAATTTCTGGGCATTGCTTGTTCAATTTATCGAAAAAGTCTTTGTTTTTATAACTGGGCCCCTCGAAAAACAACATGCGTACATGCCTTATAGCTATTAGTATGCAAAATATGACATATCTAGAAGGAAGTTCTTGGTTTAACAGGCTGTATATATGTTGCTATAAAGAGGTGCTATTTTTGTTGCCATAGGTAAGTTAACAAAGAGTTTTTTAGTCCAATTATCACACGTTCATAAATTATTTTTTCCACGGAGTGTTCTGGAATATACTCAGAATTTCTGGGGCGGGCTATATATTATTCACAACAGTGTGAACTCTATTATGTGGAAAAAATTCAGGAATCATGATGTTCAAGTTTATAAATAGTTGAGTTATCGAGCATGACCCTTTCTGTGGCATCCACTATCCCTCAATCCTGTTTACAGGCATTGTAGTGACTCACCCTTTGTGGTGTACTACCTGGAAGGGCAGGGGTAGATAATAACGAAGGCACTCACTTTATGAACACATTTCATTAATGTTCATAAAGAAATAACTAAATGAAGCGGAACAAAAACGTTCCAAGACTTTTAAGATTTGGTGTTTGAATATGCTCCTAAAAGTCTCATTAATAAAATTCAATTACTTTCTTTGAAATATATAAGAAATATCATATTTGCTCGAGAGTTGTTATTTCTATCAGTGTGAACATGAGTAAGTCCAAGATTTCAGGAGATAAATTCTTAGTACATACACCAGCAATACCAACAGGCGGTGTGATAAAAACACCAATAGGCGGTGTGTCCAGGCCAGAAAATTATTTGTAAATCAAGTACTGGGACTTATTTGAAAACGTTTCCATTTTTGGAACATCCGCATATAGTGAGTTAAATCAAAGTTAGAGCAGATTATTAAATAGTAGCCTAAGATAACCAATAGTTTTCAGGTTCACTTTCTTTCCAAAAACTTTTTAGAATATATTTCTTTCAGCATATATTTCCCTTCTATCTCATTAAGCAATGTCCTAAGGTCTGTAAACAGATGTTCAGAATTTGTTCATTGTTAAATATGGGTAAATAATCAATTTTCAGATGAATAGTTTTTAATAATACAGAGAAAGTATTTGCGATAGATTAGTAAAGCTTTAACAGACTTTCAAGAATTGACAAATGGATATATTTTCAGAAGCTTCATCTGTATTGATCTGCTACTTTTTTTTAAATGCCATAGAAAGTTTTTCCACAGAGCAATTGTTTACCCTGGGCTAATTTTGACCTTTTTTCCTTTTTTAAGAGAGACATTGAAAGGAGCTTTTTATAGTATTGAAAACTGTTGAAAACATGGGCGCCCATAAGCTGAATTCCAGGGGGGGGCAAACTTCGTCTAATTGCTACTTTTAATGCTATATAATAGAAATCTCAGAACAAAAATATAAAAGTAAGGCAGCATCATTCAGCCAGGGGGGGGGGGGCAAGAGCCCCCCCTGCCCCCCCCCCATATGGGCGCCCATGGTTGAAAAGGTATTAGACTTTCCCAAAATTTGGAACATCAGCCATATACGACCGAACAGAGGTGGATTCTTCTATTTAAGCAGGTTGCGTACCACTGACTATGTCTAAATTTGCAAAATGCTATATTCACCATGTATCGGGTTTTGAAAATGTTTTGATGGACCAAGAGAGAGAAAGATAGACATTTATTATACCAAACAACAACATCAATATTAACAACCACTCCGAGAAGTAAAAGAATTGTCCGAGGGGGTGACAAAAATACACTAAAATAAAACAGGACAAAATCAATAATAAAACTAACTAACACAAATCGCACATCCTAATTGGCCCCACAAATCTTGCAACTAAACAATTCCAACTTTACTATAATGATTGTATTTATTCAATTATTGAATTACGACCCCCCTCTAAAAAAAAACAACAAAAAACAACTAAAATTCATACTCAAAAGCGCCCTGTATGCATGTAGTTACAGTAAGTAATACATATTTCTGTTTATTAGATAATATGTAAGAAAGTTACATAAAATATTAAGGTATAAGAGGATTTTCATTATTATGGTATTTTTTTTTTAAAACACTATGTATCCTTTAAATATAACATAAATTGAGCATTACCAAAGCTTCAAAGAAAATATGAGAGTGAAAAGCAGCATTATCATTCAATTTATGTTTTGTCTTCTTTTAAGCATAGGTAATGTTCAGTTTGTGTTTCATTTCATAGGCGCCGGTAAGGGAGGGGGCATGTCCCCCCTGGAAATTTGGGACTATAAAGTGATTAAGAGGAAACCAAAGGAAAAAGAGCAGAAAAGGGGAAAACAATTAAAAAACGTGTGTTGCCCATTGTTGGTAGCCTGTCAATAGATTTCAACCCTTAATAAGGAAAATATAAGTTCTAATTTGTGACTGAGTGACCCCTTTCCTGTTTTTCACAAACATTTTTCCTATATGATTTGGTTGGAGTAACAAAAAAAAATCAAATCCTTCTTAGTAATGAGTGATAAGTGAATAACAATCCTTCATCCTTGTCAATAGAGTAAGAGCCTAACTATTGATACATTCAATCAAAGAATCAGCTTTTTAGGGTGATCCTAAGTATTTATTTGTTTATTAGTAATTAAGTCATTTATTAGTGCACAAGAAATTTCGTATAATTATATAAAACACAAGGCAAAAAACTTAATAAGGGGCAGTTTAAGTAAAAATATGCCGTAAACTTTTGCTTGCATTACATGAGTTTTTTTTTCAAGTAATTACCTGTAATACTCTACATGAAGCCACTATAATCAAGAATGTTTCTCCTAAACGTAATGCTGGGAATTTTTATATTTTCTCCTTGAAAGGATACGTTTTTTGTGTTTTATTTTCATTTTTTTTCCCGGAGTGATTGTATTTATCTAGTTGTCACTTAAAAAAATACCTAATTTTTTAAAGTTATGAAGCATAAAGGTGTCAAATATATTGGTTTTTGATACCATATTCAAAATTAAACTAAAAATATTGAATTAAAAATTTTTATTTGATTTTCTTGATCTTATTTTTAATGTTTTACTTTGAACAAACTACTTTGATAATGCGTTACTTTTTATAAACAACTGAGTCTAAAGGCATTAAATATTTTGGTGTATGATAACCAAATTCAAAATTGTCAATATTGTAAAAAAATAGCTGTCCAACACTTCGGCATTTCTCAATAGAACCGACTTCCGGAAGTTTATATCTTAGTTTTTGCAAGTAGGCTATAATTTAGTGTATTTTTTTGCAATTACTTACTCGTGTCATTTTGTATAGTTTTACTTTAATTGACATACTTTTTTCATTGCCTTTAGAAAAATGTTTGTCTCTAAGCTTCATTAAATTTTTTTTTCAATTGAAAGTTAGGAGCAACATTAATACTTGAAACGAACATCAATTATTATGTATATGAGGGGGTTTTCCCCCCCTCCTCAACACCTCGCTCTTCAAACTACAGTTTTTGGCACTTTCAAAAAAGTTATTTATTGTTCTAATTAAACGACTCGTGTGTTTCAGGAGCTGTTTTTAAAGAATTGAGACACAATTTTAACTTTTGCGTAAAGAACGAGGTGTCCTCATATACGTAATAATTTCTGTTCGTTTTAAGTTTTAACGTTGCTCCTTACTTTCAGTTGAAAAAATTTGGTTTTTTAAATATGATTTCTGATCGTTTTTTAAATAACGCCAGGAAACCTAGCTCCACCCTCACGGAAAAATTCCTTTCCCCACAGAAATTTCCATTGGGCAATTCAATCCTGGCGACAACTTACCCCGGACAATTACCCTTAACATCTCCATGCCTAAAATTGAATCGGTAAAGAGAAAGCAAGACATATAAAGAAATTTCATATAGGAACTCTGGAAAATTCACCCAGTGTAAAAATTTCCCCTGAAAAGTTCCCCCCTGGGAACTTCCCTCTCCAAAGAAAATTTTCCCCGTGCAAAATCCTCCCAGCAGTAAATTAGGGCTCCCCTCCCCACCCAAAAATGTATGCATACTTTCCAACAACAAATAAAACAACGACTAAATTTTATAACTTAAAAACCTTTCCCCAGGGCCTGTAGGGGGTAATTTTATCTCCGAAGACAAAGTTATTAGGCCTTTCAACTATGCTGAAGAAAAAAGCTATCTCAAAATTTTGACCAGACGATTTTTGGAAAAGAGTGGCGTCGGAGGGGGCCTAGCTGCCCTCCAATTTTTGGTCACTTAAAAGAGCACAAGAACTTTTAATTTCCGTTATAATAATCCCTTTCTCGACGTTCTAGGCCCACTGGGTTGATATGATAACCCCTGGGAAAAAAACAAACAAACAAATAAACACGCATCCGTGATCTTTCTTTACGCAAAAAATTACAAATTCCACATTTTTGCAGATATGAGCTTGAAACCTCTACAGTAGTATTCTTTGATACTCTGAATCTATTGGTGCGGTTTTCATTAAAATTCTATGACTTCGAAGGAGTGTTTCCCCCATTTTTCGAAAATAAGCAAATTTCCTAAGGCTCATAACTTTTGATGGGTAAGACTAAACTTGATTAAACTTACATATTTGAAATCAGCATAAAATCCCAATTCTTTTGATGTATCTATTGGTATCAACATTCCGTTTTTTAGAGTTTCGGTTACATACATTTGTTTAAACACATTGAAATGGTGTAAAATAACACCATTTAAAATTGCTGAAAACTAAGTTTCTGGCAGTATTTGCCATCCCAAAGAAACTTCCTGGCGGGGCTTATGATGACCTGTCATGCCTTTTCCCCCTCTGTGCTGGTAGATACGGGAGTTTAAAATTTTAGCTGTATTGAGAAACAATTTAATTAATTTCTACTCCCCGCCTTATCTCTTTCAACTTTTTTCTGAAACACCAAGATGAGTAAGCAGTTTGTCTCTTAAAATGTACTTTTTTAGGAATCTACCCTATCCCTACCTAAACAATGAAACCCCCCCCCCCGCTTCAATATAGCTGATACGCAATTACAGATCACCAAACGTAGCCTAATTTCATTACAAATAAATGGAATCAACTAGGTTGAATCCAGTATTGCCACCATGTGGCATTACTGCTTTTGCAACTGAGAGGCTTAAAATACAGTTATTTACACTTTTAAATCAATTAGCTTCTCAGAATCTTAAATTGATTGCAAATTCGTCCTCTTCGGCATAAAGTCGTAGCTTGATGCCCTAAAATAGCAAGAAAACCAGACTTTCCCCAGGCCCAATCTGTATGGTCACTCAAAAAAGATCTCTAAATTTACGTTTGAACGAGCTCCCTCCCAATTATCTTGGACTTTCTGTTTGATACAATCACCCCTGGTAAGAAACAAAACAAATAAACATGCATCGAAGATGTTTCTTCTGAAAAAAAAGCGACATTCCACATTTTGAAGATTGGAGCTTGAAACTTCTATGGTAGGGTTCTCTGATATGATATATCTAATAAAGAGATTTTCAATAGGATCGCTTGCTTTTTGGGAGGTGTTTCCCCTTTTACAAGAATAATGCAAATTTTCTCAGATTTTTGGTTTTGGGTGGGTAACAATAAAATGTAAGAATTTTATATATTTAGAATCAGCATAAAAAGCCAATACTGCCAGTGTAGCAATTCCATTGAGAATTCCATTTTTAGTTTTGGTGAATATTGGTCCAAGTCACTTTTTACTTCCAGTTTTTTTTTTCGCGAACTACTACGCGAACTTTTTTCGCAAACTCGTATTTTGTCAGATTCTCTTGTGAACGAAAATTTTTTTGAACCTGTTCATTTTATTTAGTTACATAGGACAATAAAAAGAAAGAGGGTCAATTTGACAGCTAGATAGTAAGTTTAAATTTTGTTTTTCTTTCGCTATTCTGCTTTTTTTTTTTTTTAATGTCTGAATATATAAGGGATTTAAGTTTGAGGGGGAGAATTGTTCTGTTATGAAAAAGGTACATTTTACATGGCCGATCTCTACTCCTTCTGTAAACTATTCTAAGGCGTAGGCAACTCTAAAAAGAAAAATCTACATCTGTTATAATCTACTGAAGCAATTAATCTTTCTGTAATTTTGTTTTGAGTTTTATTTACTTTAAAGATTAAATGCACAATAATTAAATATATTATTGATTAAATAAAGCGATCCCTTTGCCAGGAATCCTTTTCGTTTAAAATTTACTGTATTTTGTTTCATTTTGCACGCAATTTCATTGCTCTTTTTATTTGAAAGTTTTCTCCCAAAAGTATTTAAAAATAAACTTATTCCAACGAAAAAAAATCCTGAAACATATTCCCTGTCACCCAACCACCACTGAAATTTTGGCATTTGGCCCCCCCCCTGGCAAATTTTCTGCCGGCACCCGTGTTCCCTTTATTGACTTTGGGTGCACTTGCTGTTTCATTTTCAGATAATTGGATACTACTTTCCATTTGAATCAGTGCTATGTTTTATTTTTTCCTATAAACTTTTAACATGCACTTCTTTGTTAATCATTTTTGAAATCTTGTGCTGAGGAGACACCTCTGCTCCGATTTAATTTTCGAATTTCTAATATACTTCCTTTTACAAAGGGTTGGCCCCTACATATTAGTCGTGTTCAGATTCATTCTCTCTTTTCATATCTACAACATTTACTACTAACAACTCACTGCAGCATCAAGCCACCTGAGGCCAACACAGCTGCGCACGCTCCTCCTTCATCCGAATCTATTCAAAGCTTCCCATTTAAACACCTCCCAAGAAATTCCATTTTTTCAAATCCTTCTTTGCGACTTCTTCCCACCCCGTTCGGGGACGATCTGCTTTTCGTTTGGCCCTAGATGGATTGCCAAGAAGGCCGACCGTTGGCAATCTGTCATCCTTCATCGAGTATTTATTTTTATTCTTAAGTTTTTAAGATAATATTAAATATTTACTAAAATTTACTGATATCCCAGCTGGTGTAAGACAATGAAGTGTTATAAACATGTTTGTTGTTGTCAGCCAACGTACTCACTTTTTACTCCTAAATCAATATTCTTGTTTTATACTTGGCTTTGGTATTTTTAGTAAAGCGCTAGTTTTCTATAGTCTTACAAACATAGGGAAACATCATCAGTTGGTTTATTTCCACTAGTTTCATCGACATATATTAGATAAACTGTTAAGCAATAATTTTTGTTCGTTTTAAATTCCAACTTCGCTCTTTACTTCCCTTCGAAAAACAAAAGTATTTGTCTAACTTAGGTGACGATAGATTAACGGTTAACGTGGGCTATTCAACATAATGCTTGCTTATCTGAAAAGTTGAGTTTTCCAACGGATGCTTAGAGCTAAGGGACTTATTCCAGAAGCCACTGACCCATGACGAGTCTTCTCACTATTTTGAATTCTCTATTAATTATCCCTAGAACATCTGTAATTCCACACCAGAAATCAGCGTAAAACGCTGAGTAAATGAACAAATATTATTTTGAATTTATGATTAAAATCTTGAAAAATAGTCCACGAAAGCTGCTGGGAAACTGCAGGTTATATTGTTATACAGCCTATGGGTTCCTTAATTCGCTACATAAATATTCATCAAAGGCTAAGATATAAATGTTCTATCAGGCACATACGCAAGAGAGAAAGAGGGGGAGGTGAGTTTGTCCAAACAACCAAAGAATAGACGTGGTCTACGAAAACAGCAAAGGACAAAACATCTTGCTGTGATTGGTGCAAAATTCCTTTTCTGACTTAAATACTATAAGATCAAAATTCTTACTTGATTATGTTCAGAAAATATCTATTTATTGGATTTTTAGAGTTGCTCCCAGTTAATCTAATGCAAACCAACGAAATCAGCAAACTTATGAGACATTTTTGCGGACACATGTCAATAGTAAAATATATGAAACTAAAAAACATATAAAAAAGAAACCCATATTTAGTTATACCAATAAGCATAGGCTAACAGTTTTAGCTTTATAATTTTAACGATCTGATTAAATGTCACATTGGAGGGTTTCAGGTTACTTGAGTTTCTTAGAGAAACCAAATTTCATGCTAAAATGTAATGATTTCATGGTCGGTTAAAGACTATTGAGAGCCTTGTAAATTGGTCTTTCATGGAATTTGCAGATAAAAGTTAGATTATTTATGAAATATCGTCCTATGTGAAATTTATAGATTTAGAAAACTGAAGGACATTATAAGAATTTTAGATGTTTATTTAATATAATTTACAAAAATTTGTGTGAGCATTGTTGTAATGTTTCTGCCACAATGCTGCAAAGAATGTTTAACTTCTCACAGAGCCGTATTCAGGGGGGGGGCATTTTATCCCCCCCCCCCGTACACAAAAAAAGAGTAAAAATTGTCCCATTCGTACAAAAATAACAGAAATACATGAATGGCACCAACGGTTCCATTTTTATTACCATATGGTTCTCAAAGATGGTAGAATTTATAAAAAGCACATATGCATGAGCAACAGTTTTTAAATTAGCCATTAAACATCTCTCTACATTGGTATGGTAGCATGCTAACCCTGTTAATGTTGCAGTAGCCTGCTGGTGAGCAGACGATTTTTGAAAATTAGCAAGGGGACTGGGAGGGAGAGTATACGAGACAAGTTATTGTAAATCTCCAGTTGAGGGTTTTGGAATTTTTTTTTTTTACAAAGGTACCATTTCTATACTTCCAAACTTTTCCATTTGATAAATGGCACCAAAAGTACCGTTTTTACTGATATAGGCTATAGCACTTACAGATGGTAGAATTGGTAAAAAGCACGTAGACATGAAAAATATCTTTTAAATGAGCCATTAAAAATCTCTGTACGATGTTCTGGTAGCTCGCTAGCCCCTTTCCACTTGAGGTAGTGCACTAAAAGTGCCATTGTTAATGTCATGTGGCACTTGCAAATGGTGGAATTGATAAAAAGCACGTAGATATGAGCAATGACTTTAATATAAACTATTAAACATCTCTCTACGATGTTCTGGTAGCCCGTTAGCCCCAGCGAGAAATGGCACCCAAAGTGCCGGTTTTGGTGCCAAGTTGAAAATGAAGATGGTGGACTTTATAGAAAGCATGTATATATGAGCAGTAAATTTTCAAATGGGACATTAAAAATTTATCTATGATGTTCTGGTGACCCGTTATCCCTGGCAGAAAAAAAAGACACATCATTGCTACCCAAGTAAAAAAGTGATTTTCCTTGCTCAAGGTGGACTATAATTCTCCTATTCAAGGTTTTCGACCATGGTGATTCCAATGGAGTACTTTTCAATCGGATGATCTGACACCATTTTCGAGTGGTTTCAGTCTCTTTTCCGAAATCATCATAAATTTGTTTTTACAACAGACTTTACTTTAATATTAACCGAAATAATAGTTACAATGAATCAGTGCCAGACGGCAATTTTTTCTCATCAGGTAGTTTTTTTTTCAAATCACGTTTTTCAAATTTTGGTTCCTATGCGCTATGGTTCGCTCTTTACTAAGTTGCAGCTACTGCTGCAACCATGATGTTACAAAGATACTTGACTGTAGGGACTCCTGAAACAGCTGCTATTGATGAAGCATTTCTGCCTACATTTTTCTAGTAAATAATATTGCTGTTCATTGAGAAAAAGAGTAAAAAAGCTGAATAACTGCAATTCAAAACAAAGAATATACCTAAACTTTGGTGACATTGCAGTCCATCAACATATGTAGCAGCCATTCTGCTGATAGTGCTGAGTCGTCAATTTAAATAATTCTTTCTTCGGATATGTTTACTGCTATTTCACTCGTCAAAATACAAATCTGTTACAAGGCACAATCATTACTCACCATAGTTAAAACTCAGGCAAAGGTACCTTTTGCTTGAATTCAGTATTGTCTAAGCTATATACCTTTTCATAGATTTTGAGCAAATCACCCCTTTTGTTGATGTTACAATTTAATAGGTACAAAACTTTTTTTCTTCAAACTCCTTTTTTCAGATACATTTCCCAAGGAACTGGCAGACAAAGTAAGAAAAACAACATTTATTTTCCAGAAAAAAAAAATCTAAATTTCAGGAGACTAGTGGAAAACGTTTGATGTTTTATGTTCAGTTTGTGAAACTAGCAGTCCTAGCCCCATTTTGTGGACATTGGTGACCCAAAAATAACGAGATTGCCGTGATACGCGAATAAGAATGGTGGACCGCGGTCGCCAGTTTGATAGTCATTGGAAGAAAAAGCCAACTAATCAGACAAATAAGCAGCAACAAATAAATCGAAAAGAAAACAGGAAAAAAGGTAATTTTACTATACAGAGGATAGAATGAACTGCAAGACTATACTAGCCGAGTTTTTCTGGGGTGAGTTTGGCTGAGTCAGTGAAATCAACAGCAGAAAGGCAAATTAAAAGAAAAATTGATTATAATTCATTAATTTTTAAAAGTTGCTAAGAGTATGATCCAACGGTTAGGTTGGATTAAGTTAGGCCTAAGAATTATTATTTTGCTTTAGCCTACTCATTCGGTTTTAAGCTCTAATCATAAAACTTTCGAGCAGCTTTCGAGAGATAGCATTCGTTACAACAATTATAGGAAGCAAAACAGGAAAACTGCAATTTTTCTGTAGCCTTTTCAAAAAATTAAGCAAGAAAAACGGGTTTTAATTTAATTTACTGCTTTATCAAAAATAAAACCCGTTTTTCTTGCCTAATTTTTCGTAAATGGAAAAGCAGTGTGGTCTAAGAAATTATTTAACCTTTTCAATAGTTTTCTGTTTACATTGTACTTCACACGGGGGATTGTAATCAATCCTATTTCATAAAAAAATGTTTAGACTTGTTCTTATATATCCCTTGGTTGGCTAAACATAGCATTCGTTTTACGTGAATTGTGCATAGACTTTTCGGCCCATCAAATGTGTCTAGGTACAAATATTCGGTTTACTTTCTATCATCCTTACTGAAGTTACTGAAAACAAATAAATATTACCTAAATGAGATCACAAGTTCTTCCCCGTAAATTGGAGCATCATCCCATAAACTCAGGTCTATACAGGACTCAAAAGCAGCGTCTAATATTTTTGACCTGAGAATGTTGAGAGAATGAAAAAGCCCTCCTTGCTTAATCAGACATAAACGACAGGCATCTAGATCTAAAAGTCAAAGAGCAGGGTAAAAATAAACGAAGAAATAATACTATCAGAATCGCTTACACACGCAAGCTAAGATTGGGAACGCCTAAACAAAGTACATGAAATAGTTACTCAGATATCGACATAAACCTTGCATCAAAATAGTAAATCAATTTTAAACTTTTGACCATCAAGAACGTCATGACATTTTTTGCTAAAATTGAGAGTTAGACCATGTATTACATTTCTATAGCCTAAATATAATTTTTTCAGGTAAACTTGCTTTTTGTACATTAACTACATTAACCATTAAACTTGCTTTTTTTTCTACATGGTTTTGCTGTTACTGATTTCCCCTAAAAATTAACACCTTTTTTTTTATTTATGTGAATTCTGAATCTTTTAAGTCTTTGTTAGACTTTCAAAATCTTTTAATGCGAGCACAAAATATTTATTTTCAATACCTAAAATTGGCAGAGGCGTGATATTCCTCCTAGTATTCTTGTTGCGCTGGTTCAGAACGTGGTTGTTGCTAAGCCTAAATATACACAGGGCCGGATTCAAAGCTTTGACGCTTCTAGGCAAGGTGTTTCTTGGCTTATTGGCCGCTCCAGTTTTGCATGATTTCCAGGGAAATCCCCAGAAACTCAGGGATAGTGGAAGCACTGAATAGAACGCAACTGATGAGACAGAAGTAATGAAAGAGATAGGTGATACTGAATGCTGCCATTCTTGGGAGGTACCTGACAGCTTACAAGTTGCTACAAAATTCTTGTGTTGTTTTAAAATCACTTTTCTTTGAGTTATCACTCAGTGATAATTTATTGTTATTTATTTAAATCTATTTGTGATAAATAAATTTAACAAATTTATTATAATGATAAATAAATTTAGAGATAATTTACTTAAATTATCACTCAGTAATAATTTATTGTGCCCCCTGGCATTCTGTGCCCCTAAACCCGGACCTAGTGGGCCTATCGGTAAATCCTGGCTATACAAATAGTAGCTATTTATTGCTCCTTGGCAGAGTCAAGGGGGATTAAATCTCTGTCATTGTTACAAAGGGGGCTTGAATCCCAGGGCAACAATAGAAATCTCTTGGGAAAACTCCAAGAATGAGTTACGTAAGCACCACTGGACCTCACGCCAAGACTAGTCACTTTCACCCGATCGCCTTTAGATTGGGGCATTTGCTGGCTAACATGTTACACTAAATGAATACACTGTTTTTTTCTTAGCGTTTTAAAACTTCGATTGACTATAAGCTTCTAGCGTTTCTTCTTTTTTGCTGCTTGTTTTATGGACATAATCGACTTGGCTTGTAAATAGGTCTACATGGCCACAATAATTCCCTTGATGCTAAAACACGAATTTTGGAAGAGAATGAAAAGAAGAATGTCTTTCGATTTGTTCGACGCCAATTGAGATTTGCTTTGTAGTGGTTCGAATTAAGGATAGCTTTTTTAGGTCGTCAAGATATGACAGAAGCAATTGGGTATTAAATACATCACATTTCAACCATTTCCAAAGCAGTAATAATAAACTTTGAAAAAAAAAACACGTTCACTGAATATGTTAAGAAACAAATTAAGCCCTGGAAAATGAATCAGAACAATGCATCAAGTATGATAAATTTATAGCGACGGGGATGGAATATAGATCTGAGTTTATTATAAGCTTTTTGAAGTACCATAGCCTTTACATAGCTCAAGAATGTTGATACAGCTTCTAGACAATTCTTTTTTTATTTTTTAATAAAGAAAAAAAAACTCCAGTCAATAGTTAAATGCAAATAAAAATTAGCGATCTAACAGTTCTACTACAACGTATCTATTACAAAGCAAGATGGAGGATGGGGTAGTATAGTTAAAAAAAATTATTATTGAGTACTTACAGTTAACGTCTTTCATATTATCCAAGTTGACTGACGTATACTCTGCAGCTTCATGATAACTTTGAAGCACTTTGCTCTCATACTGATAGCCACATTTATCACAAGGTTGAATAGTGTCCGTTGCAAAATCCTATTACAAACATAGTGTATACCATATCAGGCTCTCGGCAAATAAGTGAAGAAATGCACTTTTAAATGAAAAATATTTGTAAAAAGAAGAAAAAGGCAACTACTCTGACTTAAATGTATGGTAAGCAGAATATAGATGCTGTTTACAGGTAAATGCACTCTTGTAAATACTTATCAACCTCTATCATAGTACTCCAGCATACATATAAAACACATTGATGATTCTTTCACTAGGGCTAGGGCTAGAACGTCTAGGGCTAAACGGAAAGCCCGTTGTCCACGGTTGGGGTGGGAGGATGTCATAAAAAAAGATTTAAAGGAGATTGTAACTTCCTGGGAGGGTACAAAGAGGGCGGATTTGAATAGATTGGGATGGGAGAGAAGCGTGCGTAGCTGTGTTGGCCTCAGGCGACCTGGTGCTGCGGTGAGTTGTTAGTAGTAGCAGTAGTAGTAATTCAACATGTGGAAATAAAGGGATATTGATTAGGGTAAAGCTACTTATGCCAGTAATATTAATTTTTCCTTCAATGAAATGAGATTTACAATCTTATCTATATATTCGTGTTAAAAAAGGAAACCAACTGTAAGGATCTTTTTTCCTTTGATGGACAAAAGAAAAATATTCCTTCCAGGAATACTTTTGCAGAA
Source organism: Artemia sp. Qi Xiang Cuo (assembly GCF_049724085.1). Taxonomy (NCBI): domain Eukaryota; kingdom Metazoa; phylum Arthropoda; class Branchiopoda; order Anostraca; family Artemiidae; genus Artemia; species Artemia sp. Qi Xiang Cuo. The sequence continues at coordinate 36,537,137 of NC_142800.1, read as the reverse complement.
TAAGGCTTTTGTCTTTTTTCTTAAAATCTCAATGAATCATTTGTGCAGGAAAAGACAGATTGCCAGTTGTATACAGATCTAAATATGACTCTACTCACGACAAGCCCCTAGAAGAAGAGACCAACATTTTGTGGTAGAGGATACAAATTGAAAAATAAAAATTTTAGAAAAGAAAAATATCAAAGAAAATCAAAACAATTTAAAGTAACTAGATTGCGATCTATAAAGTATCCAACAGCCTCCACTTATTCACTTAGTTTGAAGAGTAATAAGAATACATTAGGTGGTAAAATAATAAAATGCATGCAAAGAAATTCCTTATTTTTTAAAGAGGTCCATATCTCAGAAGAAAGGTAGAACAGAAAACAGAAACATGTTATTTCTTCTCTGGTCATTTTCTTCTGTTTTGAATCATCTGTCAATACTGTTGACACTGTTGTTAACAGTGCTATCTGGAAAAAGTGCCAACACTTAGTGTGCACTAGACCAGTGATTCCCGAACCGGTGGTTTGCGAACCCCTTGGGGACCTCAGTATTTGAAGAGGGGCTTCGCAAAAATAATATTGTAATGGCGGATATTTTAAAACGCCATTAAAATCAAAAGCAAAAAACAGCCCAAACCTACCCTTGTCACTGCAGATATGGGCGTTCTTAATTTCTATCCTGCTACATATGAATGATAAAACCTGTTCTTTACGAGCGCCTCATAAACCAGCAAGTGGCTGTATCTGTTGTGATGCATTAACCGGCGTTCATACATAGGCTTAGCACTTGTAAAACTTGAGTGATAGTGATACAGCGATTATTTCGTGTAAATGATTCAATAATTATTTACTTAATTATTATTATAGCTTGTTTTTATTATGGATCGATAATTAAAGACGGGTCTTTTAGAAACGAGACATGATAATCAAGATGATGGTACAGAAGGCTGTAGTGAGGTACCGTTTCACCAGACGAAAAACATAGGAAATGATGATAGAAAATGAAAATATGACAGCGACTATATACAATTGGGTTTTCATTTTACTTGAGATGAGTCAGAACCCAGACCACTTTGTGTTATATGTAACGAAGTTCTTGCCAAAAGCATTTTAAAACCATCCCTTCTTCACAGACATATTGGAACAAAACATCCGACACACAAAGATAAGCCTCTTGAACATTTCAAAATAAAATTATCAAATATCAAAAAGTTTAGCCCTTCTTCTTTCTTAGCTTCAAACGATGATAGTAAAATGACTTTTGAAGCATCATTTCGAGTAATTTATAGAATTGAAAGATCTGGACAAGAGCATACAATAGCAGAAAATTTAATTGGACCATGTGCGAAAGATATCACCAAATGTATGCTTAGGGAAAAGGCAGCAAAAAAAGAGCTAATTCCCTTATCAAACAACACGGTGTCGCCTAGAATTAATGACTTGGCTAATTATGTAGAAGACAAACTTTTAAAAATAATAAAACTGAATTATTTTGAAATTCAACTTGACCAATCGACGGATGTAACAAATGCCGCAATCTTGCTTGTCTAAGTTACATATCTTTTTACGAATATTGTTCCAGAAGATGTGCTATTTGCAAAACCTTCGAAAACCTACACAACTGGAGAGGCGATTTTTGATATGATCAATAGGTATTTTGAAAAGAATGGAATAAGGTCGTCTTATTGTGTGGGTGTGTATACAGATGGTGCAAAATCAACGACGGGAAAGTTTTCAGGTTTAGTGGCAAGGGTGAAGGAGATCAACGAAAAAATTCAATGGAATCATTGTTGTATTCATAGACAAGCTTTAGTATGTAAGCGTATTCCTGCAGAGCCATCTACTACTTTAAGTGATGCTGGGAAAATTGTGAACTTTATAAAATCGCTTGTTACCGATTGCCGTCTATTCCGTACGCTATGCAAGAATTTTGGAAGTTTCCATGTTGCTTTACTATTTGACACAAAAGTTATATGGCTTTCCCGTGGTAAAGTTTTGTCGCGTATGTTTGAATTGAAGTCTGAATTTCCAGCACTTTTTATTGGTCATCCGTTACATTTGTCTTCTTGTATATCCGATATTCTTTGGCTGCAAAATCTTGCATATTTGGCTGACATTTTTTGTAAACTGAATGAACCAAATGTCTTTACAAGGCGAGGGTGTCACCATTTTCAGTGTACAAAATAGAACTGAGGCTATGTTGTAAAAGATCAATTTTTGAATTTAATTATTATATTATAAATTTAATGTCCACCATAAACGCAAGATACAGCACTGATGGAGCAATAATGAAATAAAAAGAAAAGAAAGTAATAAATTCTGACAAATACAAACAAAACAAAAACAAAGAAGAACCGACAGAAAAATAAAAATACAAACAAGGACAGTCATATATAAGGGCAGGAACAAACGCATGATCAACGAAGGACAATTTCAGAGGTGCTTTCACCAATAATCTTCTCCCGATATGTCACATTTCTTTTCTGCTCCGCGGACACTGGACTAGCAACTCCGTACCGCGAGGATAGGGAGCTGTTATTAGTCAAGAGGGCATTCCTGCATTTTCTGGCAAAAAAAAAAAAAATGTTTCAGAAGTTGACGCGTGGCGCGAATATTTGACACAATTGGTACACCAAGATACGTCAAAGAATCTTATGATTTAATAGCATGTTCACCCAGCTGAACATTTGTCGGGCATTCTGAGCGGTGATTGAACACCAGGAACTCAGTCTTACTTTCATTAAATCGGAGACCAATAAGTTGATACTCCCTATCGAAAATTCGAAAATTTTCCTCAATTCCAAATACTGTTCAATTATTATCAAGAATGTCATCCGTATTGTTAGCTAGCAAAACATCAATCAGAGGCAACGCTATAGCGTTGCCTCTAGTAAAGGCCATACGGCTCCATTGTTTTATTATTTATTTATTATTATTTTTTCCCAGAGGCACTTCATATGGAAGGTGTCGTCGTAGGAACTTCAAAGGGGACTCATTCGATTGGAAATAGAAAGTTCTAGTACCCCTTTTAAGGGCCAAAAGTGATTGGAAGGCAACTAACACCCCTTCCACGCGCACCATTTCCCCAAACACATCCAATCAAAATTTTCAGATAGCCATTTTGTTCTACATAGTTGATTTCCAGATATAAATTATGTTTTTGAGGAAAACACTCCCCCCCACAGCCGTCAGGGCAAGGGTTGGAGGTTATGCCCTGGGGGCATATAAGTCTTTTACAGAATGCTATGTCGTAGAAGCTTCAAAAAGGGCTCATTCGATTGGAAATTCAAAGAGCTAGTGCCCTTTTTAATAGTTGAAAGTGATTGGAGGGCAACTAACGCCCCTCTTACGCTTACAGTTTCCCCAAACACATCCAATCAAAATTTCCAGATAACCGTTTTGTTCAACGTAGTTGAAAGTTCTGGAAATTTGGTCTTTGAGGATGACAACCCCCCCCCCCCACATCCCTCAGGGCAAGGGTTGTAAGTTCTGCCCTGGGGGCATATAAGTTTTTTTTATAGAAAGCGATATCGTAGAAACTTCAAAAAGGACTCATTCGATTGGAAATCTAAATGGCTAGTGCCCTTTTTGATAGTCGAAAGAGATTAGAAGGAAATGAACACCCCTTTCACGCCCACCATTTCCCTAAACACTTCCAATCTAAATTTTGAGATAAGCATTTTGTTTAACGTAGTTGAAAGTTGTGGAAATTATATCTTAGAGAAGGAAACTCCCCCCACAGTCTTCAGGGCAAGGGTTATAAGTTATGCCCTGGGGGCATATATGGTTCTTATGGAAGGAATACTCGTATATACTTCAAAGAGGAATCATTTGATTGGAAATTGAAAGTTCTAGTTCACTTTTTAAGAGTCAAAAGATATTGGAGGGTAACCAGCCCCCCGCCTCGCCCTTTTTACGCAAAGGTATCCGATAAAAATTTTGAGATAGCTATTTTGTTAAAAATAGTTATAAGATCAAATAACAAAACCTCCGGTGTCGAGACAACCCCCCAGGGCCCAGGGGCAGGGGTTGTAAGTTATGCCCTGGGGGCATATATGGTTCTTATGGAAGGGATGATCGTACAAACTTCAAAGAGGGCTCATTCAATTGGAAATTGAAAGTTCTAGGTAGCTTTTTAAGAGTCAAAAGAGATTGGAGGGTACCTGCCCCCCTCCCCTTCCACGCCCTTTTTTCCTCGAACCCATCCGATAAGAACTTTGAGATTGCCATTATTTTTGAATAGTTCTAAGACCATATAACGAAAACTCCAGGGTCGACACAGCCCCCCAGGGCCCGAGGGCAGGGGTTGTAAGTTATGCCCTGGGGAAATATATGGTTTTTATGGAAGGGATGCTCGTAAAAGCTTCAGAGAGGGCTCATTTGATTGGATATTGAAAGTTCTAGTTCAATTTTTGAGAGTCAAAACAAATTGGAGGGCAACTAGCCCCCCCCCCACGCCCCTTTTCCCCAATAGCATCCGATAAAATTTTGAGATAGCCATTAAGTTAAAAATTGTTCAAAAGTCAGATAACAAAACTCAGGTGTCGACACAACCCCCCACGGCCCGGAGCAGGCGTTGTAAGCTACCGTATACCCTGGGGCATATATGGTTCTTATGAAAGGGATACTCGTATAAACTTCAGAGGGGGCTCATTTGATCGGAAGTTGAAAGTTCGAGCTCACTGTTTTATAGTCAAAAGAGATCCGAGGCCAACTAGCCCCCCATTCACGCCTTCTTTTTCCAAACCCATCCGATGAAAATCTTGAGATAGACATTTTGTAAAAAATAGTTCAGAGGTCGGATAAGAAAAACTCCGGTGTCAATACAACCCCCCAGGGCCCAGGGGAAGGCGTTCTAAGTTATGCCCTAAAGGCATGTGCGGTTCTTTTGAAAGGGATACTCGTATAAACTTCATATAAGGCTCATTTGGTTGGAAATTGAAAGTTCTAGTTCACTTTTTAAGAATCAAGAGATTTAAGGGCAACTAGCCCCCCTCCCACATCCTTTTTTCCCCAAACCTCTCCGCTATAAATTTTGAGATAGCCATTTTTTCAAAAATGTTCAAAAATGAGATAACAAAAACTTCGGTGTCGATACAAACCCCCAGGGTCCGGGGGTTAGGTGTTATCCTGGGTGCGTATATGGTTCTTATGAAAGGGATGCTCGTATAAACTTCAGAGATGGCTCATTTGATTGGAAATTGAAAGTTCTAGTTCAATTTTTAAGAGTCAAAAGATATGCGAGGGCAACTAGCCCCCCTCCCTCCCCCACACACACACCCATTTTTCCCCAAGCCCATCTGATAAAATTTTTAAATAGCCATTTCATTAAAAATTGTTCAAAGTTCAGATAACAAAAACTTCCGTGTTGACGCAGCCCCTCAGGGCCTGGAGGCAGGCGTTGTAAGTATTGCTCTGGGGGCATATATAGATCTTATGGAAGGGATACTCGTATAAACTTTGGAGAGGGCTTATTTGATTGGAAATTAATAATAATAATAATTTATTTTTAACCCACATCATTTACAAAAATGATAATTGTGGAGAAAAGAAAAAAGTAGATAATACACTACATACATGAGTACATTAAACTTAAAAACTTCACAAGAGCAGAGTAACCAAAGAAAAGAAAAACGTTCAACGTTCAAAAAAAAAATATTTATGACAAAAGACAGACCAAGACAATACAGCGGACCAGGACTTAGTGGAACATCATTTAATAATTTAAACCTCAATATTTGAAATGTTTGAATATTACCTGTTCATGAATATAACGAATTTAAATTACTATTGCGGAAAAAAAACTTCAATAACACTTCAAAAAAAAAAAAAAAAAAAAAAAAAAAAACACACATACAGAAAACGGGTAAGACCATTGAGGGCTGACAGATACTTATATATAGACTGGGGTAGTTTGACGGCAAGTTCCGTAAGCCTTGATCCAATATCCAGAAGACTGTAAACAGATATGATATTCCGATTTCTATACCATGGAGGCAGATACAATAGAAAGCGGGAAAACCGGAAATAATACGAATGAAGTGATCTGATCTCTTTTTAGTCAAAAATAGGGTAAATTCCAGACAGAAACAAAACCGAGTGATCTGTAAAAAACGAATATAATTTAGCACGGGACTTTCTATTGTATCTACCCCGATTTGCAACAATTTTAGAATAACTTAACTGAATTTTCTTCTTGCAATCAGCGACGACAAGCTTTCGGAAAGATGTTAGTGTTTTACTAACATTGATACCCAGCCACCGGAAAGAAGGAACCGACGGGACAGAAAAAGATCCGCAAACTAGAGGGGTCATATTATTACTATTAAATGAGAGATATTCGCACTTTGAAAGACTAAGAGAAAGTCCCATGGTATGAAGTTTAGATGCTATTGTTGAGACAAACAGGGAAAGCCCCTTTTTAGTCCTACTGATCAAAAGGATATCATCTACATAAACAAGATAAGAGATAACGGAATTAAGAATTCAAGTGGATGGGATATAAGAAAGAACATATGATATACAAGATTTAAAAATAAAAGGAGAAACGAAGGCACCCTGCCGGAAAAAAATAGCTTGGGAATGGGTAACGGTGTCAAAGGCCTTGGATAGATCAAAGGCGCATAAATGTATCCAACCTGAAGTAGCTGAAAAGGAACTGTTATAGTAGACAAAAGAGCTGTAAGAGTAGAAATGTAGAGCGCCCAATTAGCCTTATTCCACTTTCGCCTGGTAAACCATCTACGATTCACGCGTGAAATATCTGGTGACAGATAGATATCAAACGAACAGGAAATTGGTAGGTGGTCTATATCACTTTCTGTTTCGTGAACAGAAACAATTGAAACTGATAAATTTGGAGAACAATTGAAAATTCTTGTTTACTTTTTAAGAGTCAAAAGAGGTCGGAGGGCAACTAGCCCCCTCCCCCCTTCACGCCCTAATTGCATCAGATAAAAATTTTGAAATAGACATATTGTTAAAAGTAGTTCAAAGTTCAGATAACAAAAATCCGGTGTCAACACAGCCCCCCAGGGCCCGGGGGCAGGCGTTGTAAGTTATGCCCTGAGGGCATATATGATTCTTATGGAAGGGATACTCGTATAAACTTCATAGAGGGCTCATTTGATTGGAAATTGAGTTGTAATTCACTTTTTAAGAGTCAAAAGTGATCGGAGGGCAGCTAGCCTCCCCCACACTCCATTTTTTTTTCCCAGGGGCACTTCATATAGAAGGGGTCGTCATATAAGCTTCAAAGGGGACTCATTCGATTGGAAAATAGAGAGTTCTAGTGACCTTTTTAAGAGTCAAAAGTGATCGGAGGGCAACTAGCACCCCCCCCCCAAGCCCTTTCTCCCCAAATAAATCTGATAAAAAGTTTGAGGTAGCCATTTTGTTAAAAATAGTTCAAAGATCATATAACAAAAACTCCCTTTCCTATGGCTATTTCGTTAAAAATAGTCCAAAGGTCAGATAAGAAAAACTACTGCATGGACGCAACCCCCAGGGCCCGGGGCAGGCCTTGTAAGTAAAACTCTGGGGGCATATATGGTTCTTATGAAAGGTATGCTCGTATAAACTTCGGAGAGGGCTCATATGATTAGAAATTGAAAGTTCTCGACCACTTTTTAAGAGTCAAAAGAGATCGGAGGGCAACTATACCCCCCCGTCCATGCCTTTTTTTCTCAAACCCATCCGATAAGAACTTTGAGATAGCCATTTTTAAAAATAGTTCAAAGATCCTATAATTAAAACTCCAGGGTCGACACAACCCCCCGAGGGCCCGGAGACAGGCGTTGTAAGTAATGCTCTGGGGGCATATATAGTTCTTACGGAACGGATGCTCGTATAAACTTTGGAGAGGGCTCATATGATTGGAAATTGAAAGTTCTCGTTCACTTTTTAAGAGTCAAAAGAGATCGGAGGACAACTCCCCCCCCCCCTCTCCACGCCCTATGTTCCTCAAACCCATCCGATAAATACTTTAAGAGAGACATTTTTTTCAAAATGGCTCAAATATCTTATAACGAAAACTTTGGGAACAACCATAATCGTCCAGGGCCCGGGGTAAGCGTTGTAAGTTATGCCTGGAGGGCATATACAGTTGTTGTGGAAGGGATACTCGTATAAACTTCAGAGAGGACTCATTGATTGGAAATTGAAAGTTCTAGTTCAGTTTTTAAGAGTCAAAAGAGATCAGAGGGTACTTTTTGAGAGTCAAAAGGGATCGGAGGGCAACTACCCCCCTCCCTCTCCACTTCCTATTGTCCTGGTTTCGACACAACCCCCCAGGGCCCGGAGGGCAGGCATTGTAAGCTATGTCCTGGGGCCGTATATTGTTCTTATGAAAGGGATGTTCGTATAAACTTCAGAGGGCTCATTTGAATGGAAATTAAAAGTTCTAGTTCATTTTTTCTGAGCAAAAAAGATCGGAGGGCAACAAGTCCCTCCCGCCCTCCACGCCTTTGGGTTTATCGGATGGATAAACCCATCCGATAAAAATTAAAGCTGACCATTTTGTTAAAAATAGCTCAAACATCAGGTATTAAAACTCTGGGGTCGACACTACCCCCCCCCCCCGGGGCCCCGGGACAGGCGGTGTAAGTTATACTCTGGGGGTTTATATGGTTCTTATATAAGGGATGCTCTTATAAACTTCAGAGAGGTCTCATTTGATCGAAAACAGAAAGTTCTAATTCACTTTTAAAGAGTCAAAAGAGACCGAAGGACAATTAGCTCCCACCTCCCCACCCTTTTCCCTCAAACCCATCCGACAACAATTTTGAGATAGCCGTTTTGTTAAAAATAGTTCAAACATCAGGTAATAAAAGCTCCGAGGTTGACACAAACCCATTTTGTCACTTTGATATTGTTACCTTGATACATGTTTTTATACTTTGATTAACATTTGATTTTTTTTTTTTTTTTAAGTTTGATTTTAAAATAAGGAATTATTAAAAACTTAAAAATTTTTGCTATCAAAAACTAACAAAAATTAATTAAAAAACTTTCCGAAAAATAAGTTCTTCAAAGAAAAGTAAATGCCATTTTAAACTTAAGCTCAGCAGATACAAATACCTGTTAAAATTCAAACTCAAAACGACCAGAAATTACTATTAAAGAATAAATGAAACCCAAAACGAACAGAAATTAAATAAACAATCATAGCAAAAACATACAACAAGTAATAATATAATTGAATAAATAGATCTTAAAGCGATTAATGCTTAGATTGAATAGGAAAATAAAGCTTAAAACGAAAAAAAATAATTCGCTATTGTAGCAGAAATGAAACTCAAAGCAAAAACAAATTAAACAAAGAGCCGATGTAGACAAACAACAACATATGTTAATTAAAATGAATAAATAAATCTTAAAACGAGTGAAATTTGCATTGGATACGCAAATCAAGCTTGAAATGAACAAAAATCACTACAGACAAGAGTTTGGGTATCGCCTCCTTCTCTCACTGTAAAAGTCTAAAGCCTACTGCGTCATTGGCGCTTTACTGAAAACTATATGCGTCTTGAACAGTCTTGTAAAGCATAAACTAAATCAATTGAATATTTAACGTATAATGATATTAATTGTTAAAAGATCCATCAGTTCAAGAATTTATTTCATTGTAATTTTATTTTTATTTTCAATGCTGTAAGAACTGGAAAAGAAAATATTTTTAATATAATTCGTTTTCAGCTAAGCCCCAAAGACGCAATAGGTTTTTGGTTTTTATTTACAGTTAAGGAAGGGGGCAGTATCCAAACTCTTGTTTGTAGTGAAACTATATTCGTCTTGAACAGCTTTAGAAAGAACTAATAAATTAAACTGAATATTTGATGTATAATGATATTAATTGCTGAAAGCTCATCAGTTCAAAATTTTACGGTAATTTTTATGTTTATTTTCAATATTAAGTACAAAAGAAAGTATTTGTAATAAAGTTGGTTTTCAGTAAAGCGCCAATGACGCAGTATGTTTTAGACTTTTACTGTGAGAGATAGAGGCGATACCCAAACTCTTGTTTGCACTGATTTTTGTTCGTTCCAAGCTTGATTTGCATATATAATGAATAAATAAATCTTAAAACGAGTGAAACTTAAATTGAATATGCAAATCAGGCTTGAAACGAACAAAAATCACAACAAACAAGAGTTTGGGTATCGCCTCCTTCTCTCACTGTAAAAGTCTAAAACCTACTGCGTTATTTATTCATTTACATTAATATCTATTGTATGTTTGATTGAATTGATTGTTTATTTAATTTCTGTTCGTTTTAAGTTTCATTTATACTTCAATATCAAAATTTGTTTTTTTCGTTTTAAGCTTCGTTTTCATATTCAATCTAAGCATTATTAGCTTTAAGATGTATTTGTTCATTTATATTATTACTTGTTGTATGTTTTTTGCTATGATTGTTTATTTAATTTCTTTTCATTTTGGGTTTCATTTATTCTTTAATAGTAATTTCTGGTCGTTTTGGGTTTGAATTTTAAAAAGTATTTGTATATGCTGAGCTTAAGTTAAAAATTTCCTTTACTTTTTTTTAAACTTATTTTTAGGAAAGTTTTTTTTTAATTAGTACCTTTAAATATAAATGTGGTTAGAACATTCTGTTGCGGGGCAATGACAGTATTATTAAAAAGGGGCGGAGAAGTAACAGCGCCCTGTCTAATACCCTTTTTTACTGGAATCGAAGGAGTAAGTTCCACCGTACCAGGTGAGATGGTGCCTTAACTCTAGCATTTAGATTTTTATACATATCACGTATGATTTGATGACAAAAATATTAACTCCACGCTTATAAGCAGTCAATAAGATACGTGGATGTACACCCATGTCAAAAGCTCTAGATACATCTAACCAAGCAAAATATAATACTTCATTGTTTTCATGAGCATGTAGAAGTGAATTAGCAATCAAATGGTGAGCATGGTCGCGGCCTACTCCTTTCTTGATGAAGCCGAATTGGTTATCCGGTGTATAACACTTATCAGATATCTTGTCAATAATTAGTAACTCAAAAACTTTGCAGAAAACCAGTGAAATGCCTGCAGATGAATGAGTATGGATGTTTCAATTATGTCAGCACTTTTTTTTTATCAGAAAATTCAACTAAACTTGACGAAAACATTAAAAGGAGTATATGTAAACATCTGAACTATCTTCGATTCACTTACGATGACTATTTTCCCAACAGATGCAATACATCCATATCAAACAACTGGACACGTATTTTATTTCATGGAAACGTAAGATCAGAAACTCTTCTAAATATGCCGGAAAAAAAAATCAAAGAGTTATCTTGTGACAGTTCTCTAGAAGCAAGTTTTAAACATCAATCTTTGATTGACTTCTTGCTGAGTATACAAAATGATTATCCTCTTCTGTCAAAAAAAGCCATTGAAGTTCTATTACCGTTTTGCACAACATATCTATGCGAGAAAGGATTTTCACCATGAATTTATGTGAAAGATAAATTCAGAAACAGGTTAAATGCAGAACCTGATCTAAGACTGAAATTGTCAGATATTAAACATAAAGATCCAGCTCCTAAATAAAGATCCTAAAACATAAGATCCAGTTTGTTAAATTTATCTTTTTTTTTCAATTTTTATAGCCATCATTTCAGTCTTATTAATGTTTTAAATAAATGTTTCACGATTAATAATCAATCATCCTGCAATGTGAAAAATATATATTCTATCAGATTTTATTGCTTTTTTTGTTACCTGCCATCAACGACTACATAGGGGTTCGTCAAATTTTTTCGGACCTTCTTTTGGTTCGCAAGGAAAAAAAAAGGTTGGGAAACACTGCACTAGACTATTGTTACAAAACTAACAAAGAAAACAGCTTCCCATTCCTTTTTTTCTCTTTGAATTGCCTCTATTTATATTTTCCCAGACGTTTCCAGTTGAGTCCAAAAAATCAAGAGGCACCCACAAGACCAGATCTGACATCAGTGGCGGATCCAGAGGGGTGGCGAGGGGGGCACCCCCCTAACATAGTCTAAAGTAGTGTAATTTACTTAATTGACGCGTTTGCGTTGATTAAACTTGCTCCTCACGCACGTTTATCGGATCAACCTATTTTGCGCCCCCCCCTAAAAAAAATCCTGGATCCGGCCCTGGCTGACATCCCCTTCCATCTTCTGAAGATCAGAATTATAGAAATGAGAACTAAATGAAAATATATGTTGCACATTCCGGAAATTGTCTCTCGGCCCTCTCCAACGCACACACCCATTCTCCCTCGAAACAAAATTTTGCACTTTCCCATGAAAAAAACAAAGCGGACAGTTTAAATTTTATATGTTTATCATGTAAAATGAACATTTTCTTAGCATTATCCAATACAAATGCTACTTAGCCCCTGCAATAGATGAATCAAAATATAATCAGTACTCACTGCAAAAATTGGAGCATCACAATTTGGAGTTGAACACTTCAACGACGACATCACTTTGTCGCTGTTTGGATCTAAGCATTTTTCACACATACAATCGAAGAAGTACTTATATTTCAATTGTTTTCTTCTTTCAGCTGTTAGATTCATGACATCAATGTAGCTGATGAAAACCTGAATTATTTTAGTGGTTTAAAACTTTATCTGATACCATTCAAAGAAGTAATTCGGTATCACATCCAAACCAGAAAAATAGGGTGAGAATAGGAACAGTTACCAAAGAGCCACATCACAACGGAAATAAATAGATACAAGAATGGCTGAAGAAAAAAAGAAAAAGAACTCGTTGCCAGAACGAACACAACAAAGCTAAATTAAAATGCTCACCACAGGCAGCCCACTCAGTCATGAACATCTAAAAAGCAAGAAATATGTAATCATATTTAAAAACAATTTATCCCTAAAATATTTTCCTGATACTTATTTTCAAGATAGCCATTGCATATGCGGCAAAAACATAGAATATGATATTTATTTATAGTTTCAGATATCAAAATCAAATTCGACATAATGGGAAACGCTTGTACAAAAAATTATTCCTTCAACATAGTAGACCGAATAGTTTACGTTATCTCCGCTCTTCACCCAAGACGTTACATGCCTAAGGGTCGATGTAGACAATATTCAATGTCGAAGCATGACTTCCCGCGAACCCAACAACTAGCCGTGGTAATATTAAATATTTTTTCGTGATATCTTCACATATGGAAATTAAAAATTTCTTTCTTTTTGACCAGATATTTGACTAAAATCGAGGGCACAACCCCTCACTCCTTGCATGAATGATCTGGACTCGGAAAATTCCAACTATTATTTCAGGGGGGTTAAAGCCAGTCTTTCTAGAAACCACCGGAGAAGTCCTAGAAACGTTTAGGCTCTCCTTTCCCGATTTATACCAATTCAAAGCTCATCGTACACGATCGTTTTCTTGTAGAATAAGAAATATTTTTTCTTCTTTGAATGGGAATATTTTCCATCTTTGACGACGGATTTTTTTTCTGCAGAACTAGATTTAGAATTGGATTTGCCATTTTTAGATCTTTAACCGTGTTACCGAAATAAGAATTTGTAGATGCTCTTAAAATAAGAATTGCAGGTGCCAAAAAAATAACTATAACTACGCAAATCTTTTTTTGTTTATTTATTATTTTATTTACGTAATTTGAAATCATCGAATTTGCAAAATTTCGGATTCGTTTTAACACAGACGACTACAACAACTAAAAATTACGGAGTCCGGTTACGGAGTGACAGAAAGGAGTCCTAAAGGCGTCAACTGAGCCATTAAATGACCAAATCATGGAAACATAAAACCAGCTACGGGTAATCATGACAAAGAAGATACCAAGAGGATGCTTTGGCTAAAATACACCGAACAATTGGTGGCAAATCTCAGAGCTTCCAGCGTTTCAACTCAGATAACTGTCAATATAAATATGAAATACAGCAGGTTTCTCTACTCTACAGATATTTCAAACAACGCAGTAGCAATGACTAATAAAAATGAGAATGTTGAGCTGTAGAAGCATTTTACTTGCTATCAAGATTGAATGACTGTGTTCACAACAAAATTGTAAAAGTGGAAAATTTTCTGGATTGGTTGGCATTTTCAAGTCATCAAGTCCAAAAGGATGTTTCTAATACCTTTTTCTCCTTCTAAAAACGTTTTAAAAATGTTTTTTTTTTACAAATCCAAAAAAAGGATTTGTTATTTATAGTCGGATATAAATACGGTCTGAGACTACATAGATTATACATGACGTTCAACAAAAAACTAAGGAAACAAAGAGAAGAATGCTTTGTCTTTTGATTTTGTTTCAATGGCTGAAAAAAGCTACCGTCTGGTTTCTTTTTTTTTTTTTCGACTATTCATTTTCTTCGTTTTTTGTCCAACGGCCAAATATGCAGAAGTATATTTAGTTTATTCGACGTAGAAGAGACTGGCCATAAATTAGGCGAATAACATTGCATTGATACACAGTTGCGGAGGATTGATTAAGAAGCTGCAGAGCACTGCACCTACTGGTTGCACAGTAGCATGCAGTAGTTCATGTTGGCCTTTACATTTTTTGAGTTGAAAAACTTGATGCACTGAGATTTACTCCCAAATGATTAGTATATTAGAATCAAAGACAGAAATGTATATTCGTTTTCATTGTTATCCATAGCTTGTGGAGTTTCTTTGATTTGGTCAATGAATGGTTCAATCGACGCTTTCGGGACTCCCTTCCATTATGAGAAATATTAGAAAGAAGATTTTGTTACCGTTACTAAGAAAATAGAATAAAACTAAATTATTCAGTTGCATACACTAAATTCCACAGATTTTTCCGATATAAACAGCTGCAGAAAAAACTGTTTTGACGAAAAGCTTATTTTCCTTATACCATACAATTAATACGCCCTTTCGTTTTGATCATGACATTATGTACTTCACTACGGATAATATATTTAACTACCCTTTAGTATAAACTTCATCTTGCATTTAAGATGATTTAACAATAAAACATTTGGCATTTAACAATAAATTTAGTATTTGGCAGGCAAATTGTTTTCAGTAATCAATGGTATTAAGAATTTCGGAGTATTCTAAGGAACGTGCGAAGTTGAGAGTCAATTCAGTGCCTTGGCACAGAACCCTGAAAACAAGTTGAATTGATTGGCACTGCCTATGGCCTTGTTATGTCTGGTGATGATATAAAACCTGAAAACATCAAGTTATAGTCGACAGAAGAGAGAAAATTGAAATTTCTTAGGAACAAGCGTTCGAAATGTATTTATTCAGCCACGTATACAAATTACTTCACGTTAATCTGATCTTGGCTTGAAGCTGGTTAGAACTGTCCCCAAGAGATTGATTTAAGGGGAAAATCTGTTTCAAAGAGGTTCAGCTATAGGTAACGTCTATTTCATGCCTTCTTTAAAGGACTACATGGCAAACAATAAAAAAAAACGAGATGGAAATTTAATAAAGATAGTGAAATAAAAGTGCTTGCTTTAGTCCAGAAATTTCAATGACCGACTCAAAAGTATTTTCAAAGGCAAAGCAAAAGAAACGGAAATAAAACATACTTTAAGAAGAACCAAATAGAATAGAAAAGAGAAGAAAAGGACAAACCCTCACATTCAAACAAAACTAATATAGCAAAGAAGTGCCAAATGACAAATTGAAGGAATGCGTCCTTGCAAGATACGGAATGTATATGTATATATCCTTTCATACCGATCGGTATTTCTCTACGCGTCTGAATGGGCAATAAGATGTCGTTTTTCTTCTCTTTTTATATTTTGCTTTCCAATTAAGAGACAATTCGGCACTCTCACCCAAAGTTTAGAACCATGAAATAGTAATTTAAAAAATTATGTGATAATTTAGTTTCTCCATATAATCTTATATAGAAGTTAATAACAGTACAGAAATTGACTACATATTATTTTGCCTTACGCAAAAAAACTGACCGAAGGTACATGGAAACTGCTTTACTAAACCAGAATTTACTAAACTGTCATAAAAGACAAACAAATTCCTTGAAAATGAGTCAATATTAAAAATTAAAAAAAGACGATCAAAGGAGCTAAGTACAACGAATACATATGAAAAGATTCAAGATGTTAATAATAGTTTATTGAACGGAATAGAAGATATACTTTTTAAAAAATTTAATATTAATGTTAATGATAAAAACTTCCCTTTTTTATATTCGACAGCAAATTTCATAAGAATCCCCCGAAACCACGCTTTATTGCGGGTGCAGCCAGATGCCCTACCAGCATTGCAGCGACTGACCTGTCGTGTATTTTAGGGGAAGTTAAAAATAAATTTAAGTCATATTGCTGGGGAATTAAAAAAATTTTCTAATTTTAATCCATATTGGAGCGTCACTGCAAGTAATAGATTCTCTAGCTTTAGTTTCAGCCAAAAGAGTGGACTCATTTGATTTCACTACATTATACACAAATCTACCAATTAATTTAGTATTTGTAAATTTAAAAAAGATTATTAAGAAGGCTTTACTTTTGTCTAATTTGGCTTTTCTAAGAAATTGATACGTATAATAAGAAGGCTAGATGGACTAATTTCTTTAACAGTACCATTAGTTCAATATGTTATAGCTTAGATATGATTTACCAGAAATTATTCTATTTAATACTTTTATAAAATTTAATGGTAATCTATCAAATTATTGATATAATCAAAGTATTGGAATTCCTATGGGGGATAAATCTAGTCCATTAGTATATAGCGGACCTGTTTTTAAGCCATTTAGAATATGAACTTATGATTGATAAAAAGAACCCAAATAATAAAAGATATTTAGATGACCTTCTGGTGATAAATTGTGCAGAGTTTTTAGAGATATCGAATACGATTTACCCACCAGAGTTAAATATGGAACCCACCAATGGGAAAGGCAATTATGACCATTTTCTAGATTTAGATATTAATGTTTCACCTAATAATACATTAGTTTTTAAAATATATAATAAAACAGATGATTTAAATTTTGAAATAGTCAATTTCTCATTTCCTAAAAGTAATACACATTCAAATATAACAAATTCATCGTATTTTTCCCAACTATTTAGATATGCGAGAACTTCTACTAAATACATTGATTTTAAAAGTAGAAGTCAAACACTTAGCCATAAATTAATCGTAAGAGGTTTTTCCACCAATAAACTAGCTTGGCAATTTAAAAAACTTAGTTTTCAATATAATCAACTTTTAAATAAGTATAATAAAAATTATCAAGATATTTTGAACAATATTTTGAGGTAGCTTGTTATGTATTTTTTCTCTTTCCTTGATATTTTTCGAATTAAGAGTTTGTTTCGACACAAGCAGGTTCCTAGTTACAGAGGATAGGTTGAAATTAGTTCTTAGAAATTGGGCTTGAAAGTGAATGGGTTTTTGTTAACAGTTGTGGTTATTCAATTATTATAATTGAATAAGAATAATCAAACAGTAATAATTAAATAATTTTTAATAATAAATTAAAATAATTAAAAAAATATTAAAAATTTAAAGTAATTCTCTCAATAAACGAAAATTTTGTTTGGCTAGAAAATTTCGTAGGATATCGCGAGGGGGCGCTAATCGAGATTTTGCTCTGGGCGCAAGAGAACCCAGAACCGCCACTATCGCAACACTAAAGCTAAAGATCTATATATATTAATAAGCCCAAGCAATGGTACAGGAAAATTAAAGAGATATACAGGGAAAAAAAACAAAAAACAAAAGACACTAAAAAAAGAAAGATATAAAATCAAAATATGTATTTATGTTCCTTTTGAAAATACGAGCTCGTACAATGCTTAAAATATATAACGTTTCAGGTAGTAGTTTTCCCCTAAGTTTAAAGTCCTTCCAACCAAAAATCTGGAGCAGTTGGCTCTTTTCTAATAGACTGTGAACCTCATCACCTTGAAGACAAGGGAAAAAAAGAACTTACTTTGTCAATACATTCAATGTCTTCAAGCGCAATGATTTTTAAAGATATTCCATTGAAAACAGGAACAGCGTTCGGTGTGCAAGAATGGTCGAAAATAGAAGCCGCTAAGTAAACTCCAACACCTAGAGTTCTATATTCAATATCCACGATATTAAAAGAATTAACCGAAACCTAAAATTCAGAGAAACACGTAAGAATACTTCTTTTTATAGAATTATTGATTGAAGTAACAACTTAGCTGGTTTTTTTTTCTTTCCTATTTTAGCTACCTCATGATTAAAATCAACCAATAAAATGCAGTTTTATCTTCTAGCAGCTCTCTCACTGCTTAGCCAATATTTCCAAAAAAAAAAAAAAAAAAAAAAAAAATACAGTAGCAACACAAATCTAGAACTACCTTGACTGTAATAAAACATTACTGAAACACTTGCAGTACGGTATCAAAACTTCAGTTTGGAAGCGGTCGATCTGTACACTTATTTTCTAACCTACTTTCAAGTTTTCGTAATGATAGAATTTTTCCTAAAAAAAAAGAAAAAAAATTATGCACTGCACCAATCCCTAAAACTGCAATTTAAATTCAAGACCGTATAACACCCAGAGGTGGTTTTAGGGGGAACGTAGGGGCCACTTGCCCCTAGGTCAGAAATTTTAGGGGCATAAAATTTTAATATATTATCTAACGGTTAAATTATTTACATTGTTATCTAATTATTATCTAAATTGTAAAAAAAAATTATAATTTTTGCAATTTTATTTCAAAAATTTAAATTTTTGAAATAAGATGCCCTCTTTTTTAAAATAAAATAGAGGGCATAGTTAGCAGTAAGTATAAGCAAATTGAATCCAAAATTTCCATTTTTCCCATATCTTCATGACCATTCCTAAAAAATACAAAAAAGTACACAGAATTTAATTAATTTTAATGTTTTTTGTGACATTCTGTATTCAAATTTTGTTAATAATTGACAATTTTTTTAATAGATAAAATTTTTGGGAGACAGGGGGGGGGGAGGCACTAACCAATATTTGTCCCCTGACACAAGAGAGGCCAGAACCGCCACTGACTACACCGCAGTTTAAATTCTAGACTGCCGACAACTAGAAAATGGAATCGTCACCCGCCACTGTTCTAAGCGTAGATCTTTTACAAATATTATTCGATTTTTGCTTTATTTATTTCTTATTTAATGGTTTCGTAAAACCATAACTAATTGCCTTTTCAAATCACTACAGTAAAAACGAAAAGAGAAGTAGAAGAGATTACATGACCATAATTATGAACCGCTTAAAAAATAATACATTAGCAATCCTGGAACCACCAGAGAGAGGCAAAAACATTAAAGACAGATGATAGACAAGAAGAGGGCAGATAGAGAGGGCAAGAGAGAAAGGGAGAGAGAGAGAAAGGGAAAAAAGAAGAGAGAGAAACCCACCCTTCCATAGATTCCAAGCATGTCTGATTCATTTGGCAGGGACATCTCTGAACCAATAAATTTTTTCAGCATCTCATACGTTGCAACGAAGTGGATCATCCTATCTTGATCGTTTTTCAAATCTTTATAGTCTAAAATAATAAAAAAATAAAAGAATTCGTATGCTGAATAATGGCCTGCGTAGCTCAGGTACCGATCTCTCGATCCTCTGCCTTCGGCCAGGAATGCAATGCGTGGTTAGGGGCAAATCATCCGACGCTTTCCATATAATTAAACCGAATAAGATAAATAAAAAATTATTATCCAAAAATAAACCAAATAAAAAATAACCTTGTTACAACAAGGTCAGTGTATTCCTAGCAAACCAGTAGAATACAGCTCTAATTAGAAATTTTCCATTGTTAACAGGTGAATAACAAAACTGTCAGCATTAACTCTTTTTTTTAACTACAGAGCCCATTTAACCCCAAAATAGTATAAAAAACCATCCAATTCCTATGTTTAGATTTTCTCTGTTGACCTCTAAGGCCTTATTATATGATCTTTGGATTATTTTTGAACAAATGGCTATCTCAAAATTTTTATCGGATTCAATTGTGGGAAATACAACGCAGGAGGGGGGGGGTGTCGGGGGCCCCCGCTCACTTTGATTCTTAAAAAGAGAACTACAACTTCTGATTACCAATCCAATTAGCCTCCACCGAAGTTTATACAACCACCCTTTCTATAAAAATTTTTTATTCCCCCAGGGCATCACTTACAACCCTTGCCCTGAGGGCTGTGGTGGGTGGGGGGTCATACTCAAATACATAATTTCCAGACCTTTTAACTAAGCTGAATAAAATGGCTATCTCAAAATTTTGATTGGACGTGTTTGGGGAAATGGTGGGCGTGGGAGAAGGGTTAGTTGCCCTCCAATTACTTTCGACTATAGAAATAGGCACTAGCTCCTTCAATTTCCAATCGAATGAGCCTATTTAGAAATTTCTACGACAACAAATGACCATCTCAAAATTTCAATTAGATGCATTTCGGGAAAATACGAGGTGTTTGTTGGGGGAGGGGGGGTATCCACCCTCCGATCACTTTGACTCTTAAAAAGGATACTAGAACTTGTGATTACCAATCCAATGAGCCTACTCCGAAGTTTATACGATTACCCCTTCTATATAAACCTTAAATGCCCCCAGGGCATAACTGACAACCTGAGGATGGAGGGGGGGGGTTCATCCTCAAAGACATAATTTCCGGATCTTTCAACTGCGTTGAACAAAATGGCTATGTCTAAATTTTGATTGGATGTTTTTTGGGGGAATGATGAATGTGGGAGGGTGGTTAGTTACCAACCAATCACTTTTGACTATTAAAAAGGGCACAAGCCCTTTCAATTTCCAATCGAATAAGCGTTTTTCGAAGTTTCTAAGACAATTCCATCGATACGAAGTGTCCTGATCTAAAAAAAAAAATAATAATAAATAAATAAACAATACATTGTGCCCACATCGCTCTTTACTTAGGCAGCGCTATCACGCTGCCGATGATTTCTGTTTGTTTTGGGTTTCACTTATTTCTTGATGTTGATCTATGGTAGTTTTATGCTTGGAAAATTCTTTGACTTTATTTCTGTTCATCTCTGGTTCAATGTAGCTCTTTACTTTTCTTTGAAAAACTTCTTTTATGGAAAGAGTTTTTTTAAATTAGCTTTTGTTCGTTTGTTCAAGAAGAATATTTTAAGTCTATTCTTCTTTTCTCTATAAAAATCCATATTTTGGCTTACTAGGCTATGTATATGTTGGACAAAATTTTTCAATAATTCTTAATAGTATACGCCCTTTCGAAAATCTGGACACACATAGTTTCTTTTCATTTAGTTTTACACCTCAACTTTCCCTGAAAAATAAAGCTTCATATCCTATTCTGTTTCTAAGACATTGTATCTATGCTATTTTGACAACCTAGATGCACTTATTCCCTTTTAATTTAGTTCAATAGTAAGAGCAGAATTAGTAAAAGCAGTAACCGTAACAGTTTCAACTTCATACCCTCAGTCGTTCTTGAGATATTAGTGAGACGTCTTATTGACAACCAGCATACTGATTGTGCGTTTTGATTTAGCTTTAAAGCAATAGAAACTTTCCGTGAAATTTTCTACTTTTTACCCATTTTTAGCCCCAAGAAATCCTACCTGGAAATCTTGACAACCTGATCTATTTCACAACCCGGATGCACTTAAGCTATTTTGATTTAGTTCGATAGTAGAAGTAGTAGCAAAATTGGTAGTAATATTGGTAGCCCTGAGTTTCAGCTTAACACTCTAAGCTGTTGCCGAGATATTACTAATACATTTCTTTGATAATCCACATGTAAATGGCGTGTTTTGATCCAGTTCAACACTACCCTCATCGTTCTCTGAACGTTTAACTAATACCATTAAATTAGCAATACGGCTGTGATAATTAAAAGTGTGAGATACACCATTTTTGTAACTTTTCAGGAGAGCCAAAAAAAGAGAAAAAAGCTTGTCGGCTGTGGTCATTCTAAAGGATAAGATTAATTTTATGGCGCATGCCTCTTGTTTCCTATAGATAACTCCTATCCTCTTCTGTCAAAAGTATTCTGAGCAAGTATAAAATTAATCCATTAGTGGAGTTTGTCTCCCTTTTTCTTGACAAAAAAGAAGACAAATGCCACTATAGCTTCATAAGATAATCCTCTTCTATCAAAACCAGCGTATGTCTCTTTTATCTTGGTAACGATGTAAGAAAGGACAATTCTGACTGTGCCATTCGATTTCTTGTGATGAGTTTACTTACGACACATTTATAACTCATTTTCAACCAAAATGGCATGTGTCGCCCTCTTAATTATCACAGCCGAATAGTATCAGTCATAGCAACAGAAGTAATAGTAGGAGCATTTAAGTAGTACTAATGATAGCAGTAGTAGTATTAGTAGTAAATGGTAATGGTATTCACATTGTGCCTTTTTGGTCTATTTCAGAATCCCCTCCTCATGACCTGACAGTTACAACTTTATACTTTAAACCCTTTCTGAGATATTGCTGATACGTTCTTTTGATAACCTGCATGCATCTACATAATGTATTTTGATTTAGCCCAACATCCCCTTCAACAATCTCTGAAAGTTCCACATTCATACCATTAGCCTTAGTAACAGAAGCACTAACAGTAGAAGTACTGTTACTACAACTAGTAGTGGCAAGCGCATAGCACATTTTTATTAGTTCAACATACCCTTCAACATGCCATAAAATTTTCAACCTAGTACTCTAAGCAGGTCTTGAGATACTGCTGATATGACGTTTTGACAGCCTGCATACTCATAGCTTGTTTCAATTTAATTCGATATACCCTCAACATTTCCTAAAAAATTTTCCTTTATACCCTTAGCCTTAGTAGTAGCGTTATTAGTAACAGCAGGAGTAGTAGTATGCATACAGTTCCTTTTAGTTGGTTTAACCGCCCCTCCCCCCTCACCACATACTGAAGGTTTCAACTTAATACTCTAAGCTGTTCCTGGGATATAGCTGTTACGCCTTTTAATAGCCTCCTAAACATTCCCTGAAAGTTTCACCTTAATACCCTTAGTCTCAGTAGAAATAGTAGTCACAGCAGTAGGTCTAGTAGCAATAGTGGTAACATGCACATAGTGTCTTTTGGTTAGTTCAACATCCCCCTCAACATGCCCTAAAAGTTTCAACCAGGGAGGTTACCGGGAGTACCTGGTGGCTCTCTAGGACAACAAATGACAGTCCCAAGTCCATGTAAAGGGGTGAGGGTTGGTCGACTTGCTAATAACCAGTCACGATAAATTCCTAGGTTTTATGGAATTAGCAATGGATAACCTTGGAAATCGGACTGACCTAATGATAACCAATACTCCGAGCCCCGGGACACGATTTTTGACGACGAAAGACTCTTTCCTAATCGGATTCTGGAACATGAGAACTTTGAACCGAGAAACACAGCCTGACAGAGCTTTGAACCATATCAACATTGTTGCTTTATCAGAGATACGCATTCTTGAATTTGGGACTACCAACAGCGAAAATTATCATTTATGTTTTCTGGAAAAAAGCGGGTGAAAACTTCCGGATTGGTCCTTGCTAATGGTGAGGGAGCGAGGAAATCCCACGCAAAAAGGGAACCTTTTAGTGGCCTTTCTATGGCAGAAAGGTTATCAAAAACTACTTTTTAATCTACTAACGAATATATGGAGTGTTGAGGCTATTCCAACTGAATGTAAAAAAGGCATAGTTGTCAAACTTTTCAAGAAAGGAAAAAATCAGTATGCAATAACCGGAGAGGAATAACATTCCAGACCATTGGAAGTAAGGTTAGCTGCCTAATAATACTAAATATAACTCAAGGACAAGTAGATTCTGTGCTAAGAGATGAGTAACATTGTTTTCGGCCAAGTCGGTACTGTTGCGACCTTATCTTAACCCTTCAGGTACAGCTTGAAGAATCAACTGAATGACAGGTACAGATCATCTTGGCTTTCATAAACTTTCTGAAAGTTTTTGATTCAGTCCATCGTAGAGCAAAGTGGAAAATTCTTTGGATTAAGGGAATCCTTGGCACAGTTGTAAAGATAATCAAAGCCCTGTACGAAGAGCAGTTGTGCGCCGTACAGACTAAAAATGGACAGACAGAATGGTTTACAGTTGAATCTGGCGTGAGGCAAGGATGCCTCCTATCCCCAATCTTATTTGCCATAATCATCGACTTCGTCCTGGTTCCTTGCAATCTTTGCGGTGGGGTACAGTTGAACCCTCACAGAAAACTTTATGACTGTGAGTTTGCCAACGACATAGTTCTTGCTGCTAATTTCACAGAAAATGTGCAACAAAAAATTAAGGAGCTATCTTCAAAAGCTTCCCTACAGATTGATGTTAACAAGACCAAAGCAAGGTCAGATGACGTTATCACTTTGCTAGTTAGAGTTCTTAAGCTTGGGGACACGGAAATCGAAGAAGTCAGCGAACTCAAATATCTAAGTAGTACATTAGCTCCCAATTGTAAGTGCGACAGACAGATCATCCTTCGAAACTTCGTACTCCAAGCTGTTCCTACGATACTGATGATAAGCCCTTTTGACAACCTGCATCACAGTATATAAATATTAGATAGTATGATCGTCCCCTATCTCACCCATTATAAAAACCCGGACCGAGGTGCGAGTGCTCTGGAGAACGTAAAAACATAAGCGACATTAGATCTTTTCACGGGTAGACGAGTCAGATTTTTCTTGAACGCGAAACTTGGCTTCAACGTTGGAACACCAAATTTTAAAGAAACTAATTTTAAATTAATTTATTCCAATACATACAGGAAAATCGGTAACAACTAGTGCAATGTTATTATTAGATGTTTTTAGGAATCACAAGTAGGTTTCGAAGTCTCGAGTTGGTTTCAAAGGCATTTTGAGAAAAGTTTCTGCCCAAATACGTGTTCCATGGTAATTGGACCGCTGATGGCAGATCTAATGAGAGGAGCTGTTTGTACGCGCTAATGAAAGAGTATGTGGGAGGAGCTGTTTGTTCGCACCGATAATGAAGAGCCAGAAATCATCTGCGGTGAACTTAATGCTAATTATCTTGATACAGTGACCTTCATGCACAAAATCTATTTTGATTCAATTCAACTTCCCCCCTCAATATTCCCGGAAATTTTCACCTTCATACCTATAGCCTTAGTTGTTGTGGTAGTCACAGTAGTAATCGTAGAAGTACTAGTAGTAATAGTAACAGTAGGATCAGTAGTAGTACTAACAGTAGTAGCAGAAGTAGTACACACATATTACCTTTTGATCAGTTGAATATCCCCTTCATCCAGCCCCGGAAGTTTAAACTTAATACTATAAGTCGTTCCTATGATATTGCCAATTTGCCCTTTTGATAAACTATATGTCTATAGCGTGTTCTAATTTGCTTCAACTTGCCCCTCAGTAATTCGTGAAATTTTCACCTTAATACTCTTAACCTTAGTAGTAGCTGCAATAGAAGTAGTAGTTGGAGTAGTAGCAGTAGCAGTAGTGGTATTAATATTAAAAGTAGCATGCACATGTTGCCTTTTTGGTCAATTAATCTTCTCCCAAAGCATTCCCAGAAAGTTCCAGCCTAATCCCTAAGCCATTCCTAAGATACGCCCTTTTAACAACCTGCATGCACATAGTGTGTTTTAATTCAATTCAAGTTTCACCTCAAAATGCTGTTAAATTTTCACCTTCATACCCTTAGCCTTAGTAGTACTAGTATTGTAGTAGTAAAATTAGTAGGAGCAGTATTAGCAGTGTTGAATTAGTAGTAGTAGTAACACTAGTATTAGCGGCAGTTGTAGCATGAATATATTGTCTTTTGGTCAATTGAAAATCCCCTCATGATGCCCTGGAAGTTTCAGCTTGATACGATAAGCTGTTCCAAAGATACTCCCTTTTGACAATCTGTATGCACATAGTAGGTTTCGATTTAGTTCAACTTTCCCCTCAATATTCCTCAAATCTCTCTACCGTCAAAAAACCCTCTATCGCCTAGCAGTTTTTACTTATATTTAAACAAATTAAGCAAAAAGAAAAGTCAGAAAATCATAAACTTTAGAGCATAAAAATGTGTGATGATAATTAAACAAAAGGTGGATTTGATAAATTTGGCACCTCACTGGCTTATATATCACTTTCAATCATGGTGTAATTAGTGCATATTTTTTTAGTCATACCTTTTCGAGCCTAGTTTTGACATTTGTGTAACTCATGTTTCCCTAGTGTTTCAAGCACCATGGATATAAATTTGAAAAAATTATTATTAATAAAGAAAATGAACACTTACGAGACATAAGATCTTTGAATCGTCTTGATCTTGTATTCGATATACGACTCTCCTCCATGTCCCCATTACGCTAAATAAAAAATCCAGTTAATGATAATAGACTATGGCTATAACCCATATTCTATTACTATAACCCATAGTTGAACCCAGCAGGATTCAAGAATGTGTAGACCTCTGCTGAAATCCTGATCTTTGTTAACTTAAATATGAGATTCATCAAACTTTCAGGAAAGTCACAAGAAAATTAAATTTTACGGCACTTCATCCAACCTCCTCCCCCCCCTCCAAAGAAAAATCAATTCTATTGAAAGCAAATTTTTGTACAGTTTTGTTTTAACCTGTAATTTATCAATTACAGCAGTTTTGTTCACCGATCATATATATTACTGAAATTCTTTATGGTACAAGTTTGATGTTTCAAGAAATTGCTAGAGGTCTCAACTTGAATTTGCCCTAATTAATCAACACAATAATTTATGTTCCGTTATTTTCAAGCTGCAGAAAGAAAACAGAAAAGAATGCAAACATAAACTGGCATTTAAACTCAAAATTTTCATTCGCCGTATCAAACTTAACTAGCATGCTTCATAGTCTGATTTTGGAATCATTTCTACAGATATGATGCTTATCTCAAAACATCTTCCTTACATTTATTAGTAGACTTGAGATTAAAGACGCCGTTCTTGCAATTACAATATATTGTGTTATACCAGCCTGAACTTTAAAAGCTCACTGGTGACATTTTGGGAGTCTAAGGATGAGAAAACAGAAATAGTGGATTTTGTTTCCTGACACAGAGTTGAAGTTTCTGCTCAATGATTCCTTAGAAATTCGAAATATAACAATTTGTATTGTTACTAGTGAATCATTAACATGTGCCGTGGTATCATGCACTATGTAACATACGCGGATATTCCGGTGCATGGAGTGAATTATAAAGGAGGGAATGAATAGACGAATTCATTTTTTAACTCAATACAATACAACATAATAACAAAAAAATACGCCCCCCAACAGAGAGGTGAGCTCGTAATTGTTGGCTGCATTGAACTCAACAATATAACTCTTGAAAATGACCAAGAAATAAATGAATAAATAAAAGAAAACATATTAAGGACTTTAGCAAAAGCATGTTAAGGACTTAAGAATACAACTTAAGTTTGTTCATTCAGTTTTTTTTTTGTAGGCTATCATTTTTCACTACTTGAACCTATTTGTAGTTTGAAACCATTTACATCAGTAATCATCCAGTTCAATAGGATATACACTATTAGAAAACAATGGTTGAATCCAGCTGTTCCCTGGATTATTTGGCAGCTCCTAATGTTTAGTTAGGAAGAACACCATAACGAAATACTATTTTTCCAAAAAAATTGAATACAAACACAACAAACAGTTACCTTAAATTTGAACAAAATCCTGCCCAATAGTCTAACTGTGTCTGAGACTTCACAAGGCTGTACTTGTTTCAGACAAGGGCACTCATCTTTGTGGGTCTTCCATGCCTGTCCTTGACATGATCGATCACAATAATAGATGTACTTACAGCCACTACATCTAAAAACCTTTGTTGGCCTGAAATTAGAATTAATAATGTATGATGTAAAATTGTACAGGTTATACAAGTGCATATCAAACAGTTCGTGGTAACGAACTGTAAGTAAGTAGCGACCGGCTCAATGGTAACCGAAACTCTAGAAAACGGTATTTTGATACCAATAGATGCATCAAAAGAATCAAATTTTAATGCTGATTTCAAATATATAAATTTCATCAAGTTTAATCCTAAGCATCAGAAGTTACGCGCCTGAGAAAATTTGGCTGATTTTCGAAAAAAGGGGGAAAGATCCCCTAAAAGTTATAAGACCTTAATGAAAATTCCACCATCATATTCAGCGTATCAGAGAACCCTACTGTAGAGGTTTCAAACTCCTATCTACAAAAATGTGGAATTTTCCATTTTTTGCCAGAAGAAAGATCACGGATGCGTGTTTATTTGTTGTTGTTTTTTCCAGGGGGGATCGTATCGACCCAGTGGTCCTAGAATATCGTGGGAGGGCTCATTGGAAGGGAAATTAAAAGTTCTAGTGCCCTTTTTTAAGTGACAGAAAAAGATGGAGGGCAACTAGGCCCCCTCCCTCGCTTATTTTTTTCCCAAAGTCACCCGATCAAAATTTTGAGGTAGCCATTTTGTTCAGCATGGTTGAAAATATGATAACTATATCTTTTAGGATGACTTAATCCCCCAAAATCCCCGGGGGAAGGCTGAAAGTTATTAACTTTATACCCAATGTTAGCATATAGTAGGCTATTGGTTATTGGGAAGTATACAGACGTTTTCTGGGGGGATTTTTTCTGGTAGTGGCGGGAGGGGATGGGTCGGGGGTTATGTGGGAGGATATTTCCATGAAGGAAGTTTTCATGGGGGAAGGAACATTGCTATGAAGGGGGCGCCGGATTTCCCAACATTATTTAAAAAAAGATCAGAAATTAAATAAAAAAATCAAGTTTTTCAACTTAAAGTAAGGAGCAACATCAACACTTAAAATGAATAGAAAATATTACATATATGATTGGGTTCACCCCTAGTCAATAACTCGCTCTTTAAGCTAAAGATTTTTTTAGTACTTTCATAATAGCTATTTATTCTAATTAACGGCCTTTGTGATTAAGGGTCATATTAAGAGAATTGGAAAAAAATTCGAACTTTAGCGTTTAAAGCTAGGTATTGACTAGGAGGCGAACCCCCTAATATACGTATTAAAAATATACGAATATAGAAGTTCGTTACGTAAGTTAATTCGTAAGTTACGTATATTTATTACTAATAAAAACGTTCGAAAATAAAATTAAACAAGTTTCGAGAAAGCCATTTAACCAAATAAAAGTAAAATTAATATGCAAATTTTGTTTTAATTATTCATGTACGGTGTGCCAAAATCAAAACCTGCATTAATTCAAAAACGTTCAATAATTAAATAAAAAAAAAGTTTTTTTAACTGTAAGTGAGGAACGACGTTAAAACTTAAAACGAACAGAAATTATTTCGTATATGAAAGGGGCTGTCCCCTCTTCAACGCCTCGCTCTTTACGCTAAAGTTTGACTTTCTCACAATTCTTTTTTTTTAAAAAATAAAAAACTTTAGCGTAAAGAGCGAGGCGTTGAG